>NW_008825255.1:1084689-1092680 GCF_000699105.1 Pygoscelis adeliae
CGGGGTGGACACTCGGGACCCCCCCCGGGTACCGTGGGGCGGTGTGTCACCCCTTCCTCAGCGGGCACACCCTGCCCATCCCTTCCCGCCCACGGAGCAAGGGGGTGTCCTCGGCTCCCTCCCGCCCTGCGGGACCCCAGCTCGGCTGCTCCTCTCCCCACGGGGCATCGGCATTGACACTTGGGTTCATGGTTTTTCCCCTGGTTTCCCTGGGAGGGATGGGGCTGAAGTGGTAGCCAAGCACTGGGGCGAAGGCGAAGCTAGGGAGAAGATTCAGTGAAGAAGTTGCTGCTGAGTTAAGAGGATAAATTAAGTTTAATCCCCCCAGATGGAGGCTGAGACCTATCCAGCCACTCAGACTAATATAGAAACCCCTGTGGAGATTAGAGGGGATGGGGAGGGATGGGGAAGGAAGGCAGGGGGAAGCCGCAGAGTTTGAGGATCCCACGAAAAAACAGGAAGGGACAAGCAAGAAGGAGCCCAAAGCATCCCTTCAGAGCAATATAGCATTGGTGGGACAAAAGACCAAATCTGTTTGGTCCGGTATCCCATCTTTGAAATTTAACAGACAGAGAAAGGTGCAAGAAACTTTGTATTAGGCAGATGTGGGATTATCTGCCCTCTGCTTTAGGTCTCATCCTAATCTCGCTTAGTTAGAGATCAGTTTAAACCCTGAAACATCAGAGTTGTTATGTCTTGAGGGTTTGTGTGGGCTCTGTTTTGGAAATTAGTTTCATTTGTTTGTTTTGCTGTTCACTTTAATAACTTCAAGTGGGTTTGATGTCCATATAAATTATGTATGTTTATACAGTCTCTTTCTGAATTTTATTAAATTCGTAACACTGATACTCTGTTCAATGAGTTCCAGTCTGTAATTTTATGACATGTGAGGAAAAAACAGGAGGAGATCAGAAGAAAAGCTGTCTCTCTGTGGGAACAATGCTGAGACAGGAAAATAAGGAAAGCTGTACCCTTTTCGGGGTATGAGAGGAAACAAGGAAATGGTGATGAAGCCCTTTTGGACAGAAGATCAGAGGAAGGGAGTTGGAGCCCGTATCCTGTCAAAGCACTGCAGGTACCTCAGGAAGAAGTTTCCCCCTCAGGAGGGGGAAATCAAAGTCCTCGCAGGAGACGATGGCGAGGACAGCCCTTGCATCCCTCAGGGACAAAACAAGGAGACAGAAACCTGGTCCCCTTAGAAAGGGCAGCGTGCGAGTTTCGGAGTGATCCCCGCCGGGAGAGCACACTTGAGACTGCAGGAATTAGAGATGAGGAGAAGTTCTGTTAGCGTATTTGAGATGCCAGTGGTGTCTTTCTTACACCCTTATCAGCCTGCCTTTGCAGAGCCGGAGGAATTGCAGTACATGTGGGAGAAGCGCAGGGCCCATGGCAGGAATTCCTGGCGGGGTCAGGGACTGCAGTGCATTGTGAAACTGCAGCTCACAAGGCGGAGTCTGAATGCGGGACTCCACATTTGCCCACAAGTCACATGGGGCTGCTCACTCATCAGTAAAAGATGGCAGAAAGATCATGGCAAGGGGTGGAGAAAAGCTAAGTCTGTCCTTTATATATGGTCCAAGCAATTGTTATTTCTACAGTGTGCTGTCATCAAATACATTACTACTTCTGCTTTTCTTCTTCCTCGATCTCCTTCCTTCCTTCTTTCACTCCTCTGTCTTTACGTCTTCTTTCTTCTGCCTTTCTTTTCTGGAAGCACTCATATAGGCCACTGTAGTTTGTCTTCTCTCTCACATATGCCTATCTACCAAAAGTAATCTGTGATTAAGTAGTAGTTGGACATATTGAGGCCAAATGTATTGGATCACAAAAGTTCATACCACTGAGTTTCAGGCAGTTGTAAGATTCAGACAGATTTTGTAATTTTAATTATGGAAGATTATCTCTGCAGTCATGCAAGCTGGAAACTTGCCTTCTGCTAGGATGGAGTGGGATATTCAGTTCTGGGTGTATGGACAGGTGCTTTGCTTGAAAATCCTACCAACAAAGGTGATCCACCACAAGCCAATTGAATTTCTTCTAAATAACAGAACAGATCACGGTGGCTTTCTCACTGGTAAGGTTTTCACACTGTCCTCATTGGCATAGTCCCTGGCTGTCTTCCAGTAGCATACTGATTAACGTGAATAATGCTTGGCACACATTTGTTATTGCAACCTCCCTCCAGAGGGAGAAGCATTTTAGTGGAGTATCTAGAGTTAAAACTTAGGGTTAAAAGAAAAATGTGCTGTTCGTTGTTCTGGGAGAAGGCAAGATGCGTGAAGTGTACCACGTACTTCTGACAGTGCTGAGTTTTGGGAGGGATTCATTTGCCAGTCTCAGACCAGCTTCTGAGATACATCATCCTCTTACAGATGAAAAAAAAACTTTTTTGTGGAGGAGTCTGCTGTGCCAGAGGGGCATAGTTGTTACTAATGGCACACCATGGCTGTGTATTCATCCAGTGCTTCTCCTTGTCCTCACCTGAAACTTGTTTTGTCTAGATTCAGCTTTAATCAGTGGTCTGTGATTGGATCCAGCCTCAATGCCATCTCTATCTCAGTGATGAGATTTTTTTGCCATTGAGAGTACGTAGATCTGTAAACTATCCATCATGTGCTTGGTTCACTAGTGGTTGCATATAGTTGTTGATAAGGACTGAGACACAATCTTTCGCAAGTCCATAAGCCCAGGAGTCTAGTGGTGGTGGAGGCGCTGCCCTTTCTAAGGGGACCAGGTTTCTGTCTCCTTGTTTTGTCCCTGAGGGATGCAAGGGCTGTCCTCGCCATCGTCTCCTGCGAGGACTTTGATTTCCCCCTCCTGAGGGGGAAACTTCTTCCTGAGGTACCTGCAGTGCTTTGGCAGGATATGTTCATTATCTGCTGAACATACTCCACTGGGGAAGATGCTAACTAAGCCAGCACGTGAATTAGGATATACTAGACCTGTGTTCAGGTCAAATATTCCATCCTTTCTCCCATACTGTAGGTATGGGAGGGAATCAGGCTCTAGTCCACATAGTTTCTTACTCTGGGAAGCAAAGGGATGCAACACAGAGCACAAAGTTTCTCCCTCATATCTATTCTCTAAGGGGCAACACATGGCCCCTCTCTGTGCATACGGGAACAGGAATGCAAGGAATGATGTCCTGGGCAGGCAGGAGAAACACTGTCTCACACTTCTGTATATCCAGACCCCTCTAAAAGCTCTGCATCCAGAAGGGTTGACTCAATTCAGCTTGCAGCTGTGTTACACTGGTATGTCATATGTGATTCTCAAGTGCTGAAATCAAAAGCCACCCTTTTTCTTTGAAAAGATAAAAATAGATATGAACGTAAAGCACCAAATATTCAAACATGGCCATAGCCTCCCTTTCAGGTTTTGGAGGTCCAGTGTAATATGACTTCATTTTTTGGGTAAATTTCATAGTTGACACATCAAGTCTCATGATGAAACAACATGGTTTTAGCAGATATCTAGACTGTTATTCATCCATAGCAAAAAATAGATCCCTACAATTATTTTCAACACCTGATTTTACAATAAATCACCGAGGAAGCAGTTTGCTGTGGAAGGAGCTAAAGCAGGATGTTTACCCCAAAACTATTTGGTAAAAGAGAGGAAGCCTTTCTCTGTGGGCAGTTAAGTGAGCAGACGGACAGACTGGAGAGCGTAGGAGTCTGGCCAGTGGGGTTAGCAGGCTTTTCCACTGTGAATCATGGGGGGGGGCCGGGGAAAGCCAGGTCTTTGCCTTGGGGCTTGTCTTCACTTGGAAGATATTTGGGATAAAAGAAGCATGTAAATTTATAGCATTTTCCAGAGTAGCTCCATATGTGGACACACTTAGTCCAGAATAAGTTTAAAAGAAAACCAGTGAAGAAGTCTTTTGAGGTAGAAGTATAAAAATGGAGGCATCTATGATGAAATGGGATATTTTACACATTTGTAGTTCTTTTTATGATGACAGTGTAGGGCTCAGTTTGAGAAATTAGGAATCTGTACATTTTCATGATTATGAAGAATGGATTTGTCTCTCTTTAACTAAAGCCTCAAAATTTTTGTTGCTCTCCCTCTTTTTTTCCTTAATAATCTGCAACTTTTTAAAAGACGATTTCTGAATATGTGGCATTGTTTCAATTCGTCCATAATCCACTATAGATTTTTGTCAGGAATTTTTCATAGGTTCCTCTTCAAAGAAGTGCATAAACTCTTGACTTTTTAAGATCTTCTCAGTATGCCAAGGTCACTCTACCTGTTTTACCATCCTGATATTAATTCCAACATGAGATACTGACTATGAGTTATACCAATCTAAATATGTGATATATAGAATCATATAGGAGTGAGGATCTTTTTATTGACTTTAGTAACTTCATAAATTTATGGAAAATAGAAGGACCATTACTTACCAGTTTTCAAATACAAACCTCATAAATGTAAATGTCACTTAAACCCAGCAAACTTTATTTTAGTGGGTCACATTTAGTTTTATAGCAATAACAAACAAATCACAGTAATTTGTATCTTATTACAATTTAATTAGAAAACAGTAATGTTTCATGAATGCATATAATTGTTGCTTCTACTAATCATTATGATAAATAATTATCTAACTGGTAAAAAACCAAATAATTAATTACCTTGCAATATAATGGCTGTTTACATTTATTATTTTATTTATCACTTACAAAATGTCATAGATGTGCATGGAGTGCATATTACAATATGCCATCTATAGTCGTAACTCTTCTGCATACGCTGTTTCACTCTGGCTTAACTAAGTAGAGTGTCTTGGATAGACCTGTTTCTGATTGCACAGAGGATGGTAATTGAGGGTATTTAAGAGCATTTGGGTGCCAAGGGCACCAGAGAAGTCTATAACACATACTTAGAGCAGCTTTATCCACATGAAAAAGTGGCCCTACAGCCAGCGTACATCTGAACAGGTCAGGAAGGGATTTCAGGCTGCCCAACAAACTCAAGGAGCAAGGGTCATGGAAACGCTAGTTTCCCTGCAGGGTTGGTAGGGTTTCTTCTTTAGGATATTATTAGGAAACACATAAAGGTTAATGTAAATTTAAACTACCTTCAAATGATGAAAGGATGAGTTTATCCTATTAGGTTCTTAACTTCTGACACCATCTACTTATTTTAGATCTGTGTCTGAACTGAGCCTTCAAGGCTCTTGTCCTCTCCCTGTTTTCCATTAGACAGTCTACGGAGCCTAGATTTAATTCATTTGGGGCAAAAAACCAAAACAAACTCTGCCTGCCATTTATTCATATTTTAACATAGAAACAACTATACATCAGAGACATACTACACATTTACACATATTAAATGCTGAAAATACAAAACCAAACAAAGCAGCATCAGTTTCTGTCTTGTCACATCAATAAATATTTGCCATATATTTATTCACCAAACTGACAGTTTAAGCCCATTACACTTTCCAAGGACTCAGAGTCTTTCTCTCCTCCATTGTCTCTCATATGGATTAGCTGTGGCATAGCCTGAAAGTGAATACACATGAGCAGCCCATACATCTGCAAGTGGTAACTGTGCTACAAAGAAGGGCCTCTACTGATCACATCTGCATCAGATGAGAGTCTTTACAGTCTTCTTTCTTTATGTTGTTAGCTCTGTCTCCCAATCTCCCTGCTTCCTGCTGTATTCCAGGCTATTTCTCTGTCCCCCAATCTCCCTGCTTCCTACTGTATTTCAGGATATTTTAATTACATTTCACCAGTTACTTGTACTGTATCAGGACTTACAAACCCCAGTCAAGACTAGTAGTTCTACACACAGAAGCAAATAGATCACATAGAAATCCTTGTTGTGCCCAAACCTTTCAAGCATGCAACAAGTAAATGCTGAGAACAAAAGGGAAGAATGGGAGGATGATAAGCAACCAGATAAATAATAGTCATAGCCCTGCAGTCACCTGGCCAGTATGAATCATTACATTCCTCATTGTTGTCTCACTCTTTTGCCCTCACTCATTTTCACTCTTTTATGCCAGATTAGTATTTACCATGTTACAAAGTGCTCTTTCCTAGCATGCTATACATTTTTATTAGTCACAGGATGACACTTGGCCAAGCATCAGCAGTATTGTTATAATTAAGAATTAGTATGCATTACACTGTTAAAACAATAGGATTATACTGGATAAACAGTTAACGTTCCTTTCTTCCACTTGTGGGCCAACTTTACTACTTTGTTTAAAATTTAAAATAAATGTGATTAGCAGTGAGCACAATCATTCATTTCTGCCAGCACTCCAAAATGGATGTTGTAGTCTATGTGTTCTAATCCTAAAGTTTTATCCTGCAAGCTTCTTTTTGTAAATAGTACTGTTTATTACTTGTATAGCAAATAATTTTACAGCACTTTGGTCATGGATTAGGATGCCAGTATGCTACAAATGCCCAAGGTAAGCTCCAAAGATCACTCAATCTGAATAAATTTAACCTCAAGATGGGCAGATTCATAAGCACAAGGAGCCACCTGGAAATAGGGCTAGCAACATGAGTGGTAGCTTGTAAAAGCCAAACCTTACACTCGTGGTTTATGAGAAATTTGTTGAGTTATTCTTTCTATCAGAGTTGTTTGTGGATTTATAGGTTCCAGTTTTAATAACTTTGTTTTCCTTCTCCTTTTATCTTCTTTGGCTAGGTTTGGTAAGGTGGAGAAAGTATTATTTTGAACTCAGAGAGTTCTTTATATTGTTCCTTATTCAGCTCACAAAAAAACAACAGCAGCACAGAGACCCAAATCCCAAAAAATTCTCACCTAAGAATCTAAGTATATTGTTATGCATCTCTCTCACCTCTCACGGTCTTATCTCAGATAGGTCAATATTTGCCAGTTTTATTCCTGGTGATTTAATGGAGCACGTTCTTCTCTTCTTGTTAACAAGTCAAATCTTGCCAGACTTCAGACCTATGGTAAATGTAATGAAAAGCAGCAGAAGGAAGAAATGAGCTCTTTTACAAACCTAGGTGTTGCTTTAGACACTCATAAAACTTGCTTGCACCAAATATTACATATTCAGTATTTGCAAGTGTGGGAGGTGTTGGGGAAATGATGTATTGCCCAATATAGGCTTCTTTTCTTGTTTCTTTTCAGTTTATGATGATGATATAAAGAAAAATGAATGATCCACAGTGCTTTGAGGGCATCATCTTCGTATTCATTTTCCCATTTCAGTCTTTCTGCTGCTCTGAAAAAAATATTACTTCAAAGATTTGTTTGAAGACTTTCATTGTTTTTCTATTTAATGTAATATGTAAGCTCTTCCCATCCTCTCATCTGTTAACCTCACAGACCGGTGCATAGCTCCTGCTTATGATATAATCTCCTGGGGTATTTCCTCTACTTTCCTGATCAGGAGTTCAGAATGAGGAAAGAAGAGGTGAATCACAAAGAACCATCCAGATTTTACTGTGCACTCCATGCACCTTTGGACTTGCATAGTTTATTTACAGTTAATAAGGGGGAGAGGGGATGAATTCTGCAGAAATAGCACATGAAAAGTACTGCAATTCATGGCTTTTTCGAATTTGCTGTGAATTCCCATTCTGTTGGAAGGAGTACCATACACTAGAGGCAAGTGCACTATTGTCTGCTTCTGCTCTGTGCACAGAAGGAATGTGATTCTCATTAATCTCTGCTAGGGAAAAGTGCAATCTGAAGGGGAGAATACTACTCCAATTTTATCACTTCCCCCTTATGTTGATAACACTCCTGTGAGGCAAGTGGCAGGGAGGACAGACGTATGCAGCTTCATTTCCTTTACTCGCTAATACCTATTCATTGTGCCCCAGTGAATTACCTGATTCTCCATTAATCTCTCCACCCTCCTTACTTGTAAGAAAGAACAGTAAAGGATGGATTTGCAGAAGGAATGACACTTCTGGGAAGGCCATTGAAGGAGAAGTGGAAGACCACAAGATCTGCTAGTTCATTCAGCCAGTCTCTTCTGCTCCTTC
>NW_008825255.1:1092717-1094361 GCF_000699105.1 Pygoscelis adeliae
AGTTTTAGAAAGTTGAGTTTTTCTTTCTAAGTCAGAGGATCAAGGAGAAAACTGCAGAATGAGCACCAGATACCTTGTAGGAGCCCAGTCATGTTCTTGAAGTCTCTGTATTTGAACAGATCACCCTGGATGGAACACACTCCATCACATATCAGTTCACCTCTGGGACTTGACATGAAAAGTCCCACTTATAGGCATCATGTGAATGTAGAAGATAAGAGGTCTCCAACTAATTTTGTGCACTGATTGATCTAAGATGTTCCTCCTCTGTCTCTTTCCAAAGTTCCCACTGAAAACTTCACTTGCCACAGATTAATCCACTGTCTCAGAAACACAGAGGGAATACTGCAGAGTTAATTCCAGCTGTTCTGGAGCTTGATAAGCCTCTAAGAAGCTGTTGAAAAATCATAAAACTTTTAAAAGATCTTTAAAAGCAGTTTTTCATGTTTGCCCTAACAGAGTAATTACACTTCTTTAAAAATAGCAGGTAGCAAGATCCAATCAATAGACCATTAAGATACTGACAGCACCAAGATAGGATTACATGATGAAGAAATTGTGAAACCTTTAACTTTTTCATTTTTGGCCAAGAAAACACAAGAAAGTTGCACTGTTTATTTCATAAGCCTAACTTGAAATAATCTTACATCTTTCTTGTCATCAGAAAAGCCCCTTGATTTAATAAATACAGAATTAGTGGGTTAGTGAGATACTCATTTTATCATAAAAACAGGATTCTTATTCTTTGGGCTGAAAGATGTTTTACACAATATATAGCAACTTCTCTTTTCTTCACCGGCATAGGGTAATACTGACGTTCTACCAAATTCTTGAGGGACAAGTTCATCTGTGGTTATTAAGCATGATTGTTGTGCTGCTTTTGCCTGCCATAGAGTTAATTTTCTTCATAGCAACTGGTATGGGGCTGTGTTTTGGATATGTGCTGGAAACAGTGTTGATAACACAGGGGTGTTTTCGTTACTGCTGAGCGGTGCTGACACAGAGTCAAGGCCTTTTCTGCTTCTCACCCCACCCCACCAGCGAGTAGGCTGGGGGTGCACAAGAAGTTGGGAAGGGACAGAGCTGGGACAGCTGACCCCACCTGACCAAAGGGATGTTCCACACCATATGACGTCATGCTCAGCGTATAAAGCTGGGGAAAGAAGAAGGAAGGGGGGACATTCGGAGTGATGGCGTTTGTCTTCCCAAGTAACCGTTACGCATGATGGAGCCCTGCTTTCCTGGAGATGGCTGAACACCTGCCTGCCCATGGGAAGTAGTGATGAAATTTTTGTTTCCTTTTCTTGTGCGTGCAGCTTTTGCTTTACCTGTTGAACTGTCTTTATCTCAACCCATGAGTTTTCTCACTTTTACTCTTCTGATTCTCTCCCCCATCCCACCAGGGGAGAGTGAATGAGCGGCTGTGTGGTGCTTAGTTGCTGGCTGGGGTTAAACCACAACAGTCTTTTTTGGCACCCAACGTGGGGCTTGAAGGGACCGAGATAACAACAGGTTTGATTGGAATGTGCTGGATCAAATGTATAGCTGTTACTGCTGTTTAGCTATTAATTGGCAGGCTTCTGTGCTTGCCATGGGGCTTGCTTGTCTCACTGTATATTAGAGTCTAGTGCTTGTTAGTGGCTG
>NW_008825255.1:1096432-1106776 GCF_000699105.1 Pygoscelis adeliae
AATCAGAAGAGTAAAAGTGAGAAAACTCATGGGTTGAGATAAAGATAGTTCAACAAGTAAAGCAAAAGCTGCACGCACAAGAAAAGCAGAACAAGGAATTCATTCAGTACTGATTCCCATGGGCAGGCAGGTGTTCAGCCATCTCCAGGAAAGCAGGGCTCCATCATGCGTAACGGTTACTTGGGAAGACAAACGCCATCACTCCGAATGTCCCCCCTTCCTTCTTCTTTCCCCAGCTTTATACGCTGAGCATGACGTCATATGGTGTGGAACATCCCTTTGGTCAGGTGGGGTCAGCTGTCCCGGCTGTGTCCCCTCCCAGCTTCTTGTGCACCTCCAGCCTACTCGCTGGTGGGGTGGGGTGAGAAGCAGAAAAGGCCTTGACTCTGTGTCAGCACTGCTCAGCAGTAACGAAAACATCCCTGTGTTATCAACACCGTTTCCAGCACAAATCCAAAACATAGCCCCATACCAGAAGAAAATTAACTCTATCCCAGGCAAAACCAGCACCATTGTTTGGAGGCAACCGCTGGCACATGAACTGCCCAGACTGTCATATATGGGAGCTGGGAGACTCTTTGTTTCCCAGAGAGCACAAGACCAAATGAACTTTTGAGTAATCATAGAGCAGCAGATTTTATGGACTAGGAAAAGTCATCATCCAGCTTCATTTTTATTCATAATGACTATGTAGTGGATTTGTATTACAGGTCTCAACAGTTTTGGCAGATTGCAAACCACTACAAGGAAAATGGTGCTGGTCTGTAATGCAGTTTCAGAAGATGAGGGTACCATTCTGTTAATTTAATCATAACTGTGAAGGTGGCCGATGGTTTCTGTGCAGGGCAGCTGTACGCACACATCACATGTGATATCCATGCCAGTGTATTTAAAGCTACCTCAAGTATTGGTTAGCTGTGCTGCCCTCTGGCCTGTTCGTGCATCTCAATTTCCTTTGACTTTGAAATTCAAGGCCAGATGTTTTCCAGCACAGCTGTCTAACGCCAAGGATCAATTTTGATGCATGCATTTCCATTCAACATTCCCATCATGCTGTAGGGTGGATGGGGTGTAGGACAGTGTGCTACTGCCCCGCTATCCATCTTGAGCTCATTTTCCTGAAATTAACACCCCAGTTTCAATGCTGACCATCTTGCCCTTCGCTTCTCTGCTACTCACTGATGAGAAACATGGCATCCCAAGTGCAGGGGTGAAGCCACTGTGAGATAGTCGTTTTGGACTCAAAGTTACATATGGAATTCCTGGAGAAGACCATGCAGTCTCCTCCCAGTATCAACCTGCTGCCCATCCCCATACTGCACAGCAGAGCATGACACCACTGAGCGCAGCTGAAGACCTCCTCACCTAGTGAGGATATGAAGGAGGACATGATGAGCCAGCTGCCCCCTTGCCATGGACTTACTGATTTATTTTCTGTCAGAGAAAGTGAAAAGAAAGGTATATTCACCTTGTAATTTGAATGTGAGTTCTTCCCTTATCTGACTTAGCATTTGTTATTATTGATCTGATATGAATAAGACACATTGTTTGTAATTTGGAGCACATAGTTCTGCAAACCTTATTAATGCAATTGACTTACTGGGCTTGATCCAAAGCTGTTAAAGTCAACAGAAATACTTTTAGTGACTTTAGTGGACATTGCATTTGCCAGGTCAATATTGAGGGGTTTAAGCACAGTTTATAGCACCTCTCTGCCTGGGAAAACATGAAGCTGCAACTACTCTGTTCCTATTGCAGTTGAACTCAAGGCAGAAAGGGCAGCTGCTATAGTTGCAAAACTTTCCTTCCTATTTTCTGATCTATGCACATATGTAGGACTTTCTATTCAGCTACCAAACAGTATGAAGGTCTCTGAGCTACACTGCTCTCAACACAACAACTAACAAAACTCTGCGTAGTCTTACTGAGTCCAGAAATCTCATGTGGACACTGGAAGAAGAACCGACCAAATTTACTTTCTAATAAAAAGTTGAGAAGCAACAAATTATGCTTTGGCTTACCAAGACAAGTGAGAGAGGGAGCGATTGACCCAGCCCCCTAGAGACTGCTCTCTTTAGTTCTTCAGGTGCACACGCTACAGATTAATAGGATTTCCTATATAGTCTAAGTATCTGCACAGATATGATGCAACAAAGATGGTAAAGTTAAGGCTGAACTAAATCAGCTGTAATATTGAAAATAAAGAGCTAAAGGGGAAAAAAAAAAGAATAAGGTTTTTTTTTTAAGGTTCTATATTATAAGAATTAATAACCTCACATTTTTGAGGGACTTCCCTACAATATGCCACATCTTTTTAAAACTGTTTTGGATTACAGTACTCTGTAATATTATAATTTCATTAGTACTCCTTTGTTTTTGTCCAGGTTTTCCTTTCAGAAACACTTCTGCGTGTACGCTGTGTAGTGCCTGCTTTGCTTGTATAAAGAGCATGTGTACTAGATGGGATGTGGATACTTAATCAGCGTCATCAGATCTGCTGCTGCATTAGGGCTGATACCCAGAAATCCTAGAAAATGTGCAAAAGTTCTTAAATTCTTTCCAGACAAAATTTCCAGACAGAACAAGAAAACCCCGATAAATGGTTGCTCTAACTATAGCGAATAATAGCCTACTTCAGGTTTATGTTCTAGTAAGTTATGAGTTCTGTAAAATTTAGATAAATTACCTTCTTTGGAGAAGGAAGTAAATACTGACCTTTACACAGTTTGAAAAATGAAAATACAATATTTTATACTCAGAGTAATCTATCCACCTCTACCCATATCAGTGGAGCTATTCTGGATTTGTACTACCATTTTTCAGTTCAGAATCAGGCTCAAGACAGAGCAGTGATAAAGGGCATATAAATAACTATAGATTAAGTGGAATGAACTGAGCTATTTTTCAGTATTCTAGTTACTAAGTGACAGTATTATATTTTTTTTTTAATTTATTTTTTCACAAAATGACCCTGCACATAAGAGTCAAATCTTATAGCCACTGGGTGCAGGAAATCCAAAGATGTTATTAAAAGGAGATACTGAGTAATTTTTTGCTACGTAACTCTAAACTCATGGCTTCATCTGGACCTGCCATAGCAACAAATGCCACCAATGCCTTTGTTTTGCAGTCACCTTTCCTGATGTCAACATTGCTGCTGCCAAACAGACAGATGGCCAATGAGGATATAAATGTATGTCCTCTTTACATCAACCATATTATCTTTTGTAATACATTAGGTCAGATCCTCTGTGGGTTTAAGTCAGGACAGCTCCCTGGAGGCTGCATCAGCTTCAGAAAAACACAGCCTCCTGCAGTGACTGAGGGTCTGGGCCCAGCATGTTACCCTACAGCAGCATGGGGAGTGGAGATGAACAGCCTACTCATGAAAGAAGTGTTGATATTGCCTGTGTTTTCCAAACCCTTCCTCAAAATCTTCAATGCTTTTTTTTCTCACCTCTTCCAGGTGAAAGACAATGATGATCGAGCCTTCCTATTAATTAAAAGTATTCTAACATGATATTTAGTGTTACAAACTATTTTGACTTTTTATTTTAAACAGAGAAAATATATGTGTGTTTGTCCTCCCTTTGGCTACTTTCAGAAAAAAAAAATTTTTTTCAAAAGAAAGAAGTACAGAACAAACTTAAGCCCATAAAAACTTGTCAGATTTTTACAGGCAGGCTTCCAGATGCACTTTGTTAACAGAAATAGCAGAAGCTTGCATCCTTTGTATCATATCTGTGAGACATCATGCTGCTGCTTGGACTAAGCCAATTTAAAATGTACTGAACCCTGTTTTGCCAGTGTCATATTTAGGTCTCTTTCCTCGAGAAATCTGTTCTGTAGCTTTCTGGGAATAATTTTTCTTTGATTTATTTCTATTTCTATACCAATCCCAGAAGTAAGCTATGCTATTTTCTGTTAAGAGAGACACTTGGATCTGTCTAATGCTGTCTTCTTTACATGCAATAAAATGTCAGTTATTTCAGGCTCACTCTTTTAACCTCCCTGTCCAATAAACTGTTTCCCTTCCATAGCCTGTCAGTTCATCAAGATCTTGATTAACCAAATCTATTGTGTGATGCCCATGTGGCACATAATTAAGAGCCTAAAATGGTTTCATCTTCATTTGGAGAGGTATTACATCAATATTTACTGCTGGAAACCAATACTTAACTTCTCCTCTCACTATTAAAGTAATACTTACTTGATGCAGACTTTAATTCTTAAATAACTACTATTTTTCCTGTCCAGCACAGCCAAAAAGCCACAGCAGGAAGAGGGTGTCTGCAGTACCCTTCCTCCTCTGATCTCCCCAGGATGCTCTGGCTTTCAGGCTGTGTCTCACAGCCACATTGCAGCACCGCTCACTGCCGGAGACCAGAACCCACACCAGAAAATCCACAGTTTGCACGCAAACACACCCACATGATAGTAAACTGTTCTGCTATCGTAACTGCTAACTTTGAAGCAGTTATAATAGCACGGACATCTAAACCCCATTGGCAGATCTGCCACCTTCAAGTGCAGAAGACTTGGTGTGACTTATGGCTGTGACAATCTTCCCAGACATGCTCAGCTGCTGGTTATAATCACGTGTTGTAACCACTTCTCTTGCTATTTGCAAACCCATTGTTCATGAACTCCAGGAAAACAAAAAGCGAAATTGTTTTAGGGGATAAAAAAATAGTCTAATTGTCTTCTTATGAACAAGAAGGATTTCAAACAAAAAATGGGACTCAGAAATGCAACCATGCACTGGGGGCTTGGCCTCAGGGACTCTATTTCTCTTTAAATACTTAGGAATACCTAGCCATGTCACAAGCATTTAAATTCCCTGTCCATGTTGTACGTACACAAGATAGTTTGTATGTCATGCAGAGCACTTAGAAACAAAATATAAACAGACCTTTTCAATTAGCTACAGTGGGAGCCTTAGAAATCAAATGCTAAAGTGCAGGCCTGTGAAAGCTGTAGGGGATCATTGGGGTTTATTTATTTATTTGCTGGTGTGACATGCTGTCTGAGAACTAAATTGACACTGCTCCTACTTAGCAGGTGAAGGAAATAAAAAGACTTTCCTTTTTGGAAAGTCCACGTACCACGAGAAGGAAAGTGGTCCCTTACTTACATAAGGAAATGGGCAGCGGTAGAGTGCAGAAAAACAAGTTCCTCCCGTTCCTGCGGAAGCCAGCCACTGTTGGGGGCTGATGGCAAATGGGGGGTGGGGAGGGAGCGGAATTACATAGGCTAGACGTGTGAGCTTTTCCAGAACAAGGGAGGGGGCAGGAGGTAAGGCTAAAGTCTACACTTTCATCTCCACCCTCGGTGATGCTGCTCCTCCTGTCCGGCTCAGCTTAGATTGGAGATTCACAGTCCAGCCTTATGGGACTGCTCTCTTTTCTTAGGTTTGATGGGTCAGTTAGGCTGTACCTTGGAAGATGTTGGAGAGGATCAAAAGGCTGGAAAACTCTGAGAAAATAACTCCCAGAAAATGACTAGCACAGAAAGGGAAAATGCACATAGATAATCAGCAAAATTGAAGGACAGCTGCAGGCAACTGGGACATTTGCCTTTTCAAGAGCAGTTCTTATAAACAAAGGGACTGAAACCTTCCACTCACTCCTATCTGTGCAAATACATTAAAGGGGATGTCCTGGTTTCGGCAGGGATAGAGTTAATTTCCTTCCTAGTAGCTGGTACAGTGCTGTGTTTTGGATTTAGGATGAGAACAAAGTTGATAACGCACCGATGTTTTAGTTGTTGCTAGGTAATGCTTACACTAGTCAAGGACTTTTCAGCTTCCCATGCTCTACCGACTGAGAAGGCTGGAGGTGCACAAGAAGCTGGGAGGGGGCACAGCCAAACTGGCCAAAGCGACATTCCACACCATGTGACGTCATGCTCAGTACATAAACTGGGGGAAGCTGGCCGGGGGGGCCGCTGCTCGGGGACTGGCTGGGCATCGGTCAGCGGGTGGTGAGCAGTTGTACTGTGCATCACTTGCTTTGTGTATTATTATTATTATCATATTATTATTATCATTTTATTTCAATTATTAAACTGTTTTTATCTCAACCCACGAGTTTTTCTCACTTGTGCTCTTCCAATTCTCTCCCCCATCCCACTGGGTTTGAGGGGAGTGAGCGAGCGGCTGCGTGGTGCTTAGTTGCCAACTGAGGTTAAACCACAACAGGGGAGGTTATAGTTCTTCCCCTCCCTCACAGTCTGGCATCATCTGGTAGGTATAGCTGATGCTGTCCTTCCTGACCTCCACCCTGGAGCACTGCAGCCCAGAGAGATAAAACTACTCCCTGTGATGGTTGCTGCTCCTCCCATGCAACTGGGCAGAGAAAGTATGTGCAGAGACAGGATACCACAGCTAAACTTTTCACCTTTGAACTGAAGGAAGTGCTAAGGAGAAAGGCCTCTATGCCAGCAGTGGCTGTATTGTTCCTCCCTTTCTCCCCAGAACAAGGGAGAACCATGACTTAGACTAGACACAGACATTTGCAAATTTTGCCGTGCTTGTAGGGTATTAGGTCTGTGAGATGTCCTTGACCTCACCCAGATGACCCAGCTCTCCATTTCTTCCTTTGGAAGTCTGTGTAGCTCAGTAACTACTGTTTGGTAAAAATGGACGTATTTCCAGTTGGTGGAGATGTGAAATGGATAACTTCTAGTGACTGAATGACAGGATCCTCAGTGTAACGAGGTAATCTATTAAATAGTGAGACCCCTCATTTCAAAACAAGATTAATATCGTGCAGTTGCCAAAATGGTGTATGCAAATATGCTTAATTAACTGTGTGCATGGTCAATGCATGATCAAGGTAATTGCATACCCAACATGAATCATGAGGAAGAAAGAACAGAAAAAAGATATTAGTGAGGGTTGCATGCAAAAAAGTGGTACTAGCATTCACAACATAACATCATGGCTTTATCACTCAGAGAGTCAGAAAATGCTTGCTCAGAGATAAGTACAAGAGAGTTAAGCGCAGGCTTGACTATAAACAGTAAAACTGTACAGATACAGAGGATAAAAGAAAAGAGAAAAGAAACTAACAGAGAAGATAAAATCCACTTTGTTTGCAAGGCAAAGATGAAAGTACATGGATACAGTCCTGAAATGGGTTTAGCATAACTGCAAACAGGAAGATTTGAGAGGCATATTCAAAGAGGATGCATCTTGATAGACAGAGGAAGTGAGTGCCAGATGGAGCAGAACCAGTGAAGAGCAAACTCCAGAGGGGAAAAACTAGAGCCAAGTCTGCAAGCATGCAGGGTATGTAAGGTCAGAGGACATGGAACAAGACTAGGGAGAGTGCTAAAGATAGGAAGTCAAAGACGAAGGTAAAGGAGCCAGCTCTTCAGAGCAGAACTATAGTTCTCTTGAAAAGCTATAGGAGCTCTGGATCCCTCAATTTTTAAAGGAAACATTTGGGGTGACCATAAAGCCCGAGTATCAAAGTGATTTAAGGTGTGGACTTAATACTTACTTCAGCAAAGCAAAGGAATAGATGCAGTGCAATGGATTAATATTTCCCTCACCTTCTGTGAAAGATTTTGTTTGAAGTGACTTTTTTCTGCTTGCTGAAGAGAGCAGCATCCAGCGGTTGACCTGAGATCAGTCTGGATGGGAAGAGAGAGCAGCAAGTTCAGGACAGGAGGGTGGGCATTAACCACCCAAGAGAGGGTACTTTGGTACAGTGCCAGTCTACACTCAGGTAGAGAGGCAACAGACTCGTTGGGGGAGCCTTTTCTAACATTCCTCATGCCTTGACCTAATAACAGCATTCTTAATACACCATTGTCTGGGCTACTTTTTTACCATCCCTCTTTCCTGGGTAGGAAGCATGAAACAGCTGTGCTGCTCCAGGAACAAACTGGAGACCAACTTGTTACCCAAGGCTGAGTCCCAACTCTGCTGCTGCCTGGCCTGGAGAGGAAGGAAGGGATTTTCCCTCTTCTAATGAAGTACACTTTGTGTGTTTGTCAGCTTACCTGGCTTGTTCATGTGCATTGTAAAGCTTCAGCTCCTGGAGTTACCTGATCATGTGAAGAATTAAGGATTTAATTTTAAGACACATTTGCTGTAGTTTAAATTGGAGAAAAAAATGTTCTGCACAAATCCTAAAGAATCCAACAGCAAAAGGCAATCAGTGGGAAGCAAACTGATTCTTCTGGGTATTTTTTTTACATGATTTTCAAGCCAATAATATTATTTCTGAACATTCATAGTCCCTCTGCCTCCCCAGTCCCACTTTCAGGACAGCCATTCAGTGGAGTCAGGAGAAACCTCTCCAGTCCTGTTTATACCCCCTCAGAGCCCAGCGATGGCTGTGGCAGTCTCACCTGATGTTATAAAGATAAATGTTATGGTGTTTTACATTGGAACCCAAAAATATGTATTTTAAAGGAATTAGCCTAGTAAAAATCATAGAATCATAGAATCGCTTAGGTTGGAAGGGACCTTTGAAGGTCATGTAGGCCACCCCCCTGCAATGAGCAAGGACATCTTCAACTAGATCAGATTGCTCAAAGCCCCATTCAACCTGGCCTTGAATGCTTCCAGGGATGGGACATCCACCACCTCTCTGGGCAACCTGTGCCAGTGTTTCACCACCCTCTTTGTAAAAAATTTCTTCCTTGTATCTAGTCTGAATCTACCCTCTTTTAGTTTAAAACCGTTACCCCCTGTCCTGTCGCAACAGCCCTGCTAAAAACAAACCTCTTTGAACATGACATCCATGTACGAACTTGTATTCCTGAGGTTACCCCACTTTTTCAGTATGAGGAGAGGGGGCACCATAATAGAAACCACACACACACAGAGCTTTGAAGCCTGGGGGGAAGTGAGGGGTTGTACAAGTGTTGGGTTCTCCCTTACTTACTGCTTACCAGCAAGTCAGGAGGCCTTATGGCTTCACAAGGAGGTGTTTGCACTATCACAAAATCACTGGAAGAGAATGAGCGATGAAGAAAGGAGATGTCCAAGTGCTGTACTAAGCTTGTGTAAGGGAGCCCTGCGACCTGGAGTGCTCTGTCTGGCACCTATACAGCTGGATGTGGCTGTACTCACTCTGCTTTTGCTCACAGGGCAAGATGACAGCAAAGTCCTGAAAAATGAACCTTCTCTCATTCCCTGAGAAAATGAGAAGCTAACTTGGGGTATCTGCAGCAACTGTCAATTCAATTTGCTTTTCACTGTATTCCAGGATAACAGTCTTATTTTCTACTTGGCTACCAGCATCAACCAGCGACTAATAAAAAATCAAAATAAGGTCCAGACTTGTGATTTCGTGCTGTGACAGTGCAAAGCTTGCAAGCTAGCACCTGAAAGGAAAAGGCACACAGTCCCAGGGGAAATCTGGGTTCTCCTGTGCACCAGAGTGTCAGTAGTGTCTTCTTGGCTGTAGCAGACAGTGAAGCACAGCAGAGCATAATATATGGAGACAGATTGTGCTTTCCTATCAGCATGTTCAGGTTTAGAGGGCAAGGAGCTAAAGAGCAGAGGAATGAGCAAGAGCACATGCTGTTTGTGCTGTGGGCTAAGCCTCATGCAGATTCCAGTGCAGCATGACGGGGAGGACACTGGAGCAGGCTGGAAAGCCAAGTTTGATGGCTACCTGTATCTCTTTGCTAGGGCAAGACTAGGAAGAGGTGAGACACAGGACAGTGTAGTTTGGGAAGAGCTGCGTTAGCCTGTCTTTTTTTTTTTTTTTTTTTTAACAGTCAGCCCTTGTGCAGTCTACCTACACAGGTAATCCCAGAGTCTAACTGTCAGCAGAAACAAGTGGCTCCTCCAGATGAAAACCATCATGTAAGCTTAAATTCCAAATCTTTAGCTATGAAACTGGAGCAGGAAGAGAACGACTTACCATATCAGACATTGGAGCTGAGCTTCTAAGCTTAGCAAGATTAGTATCAGCTCTGGATCCAGCAAAAGGGGGCTGAGTTTGTCTGGAGCATGAGTTCTTTTCACCTCAAGAAAACTTGCAGAAAATCAGACTCAGTGCAGGGAAGTGATGGTCTTGAAGAAAGAGCTGAAATGTGTTAGACATCCGTGCTCTGAGACAGGTAAGTGACGCAGCTACCACTGCAGCAGCCTGGAACACGCTATAGAGCAGCAGAAGCTCCTAGTACTTTCTTGAGAAGTATTTAGAAAAAAATGGTGGGCTAGAGTGAGTGTTTGAAGCTACCTTCCCTAGACACGGGTGGAAGCCCTATACATTGGCTCATTAAATGTTACAGTGAACTGGACAAAACTATTTTGATTCTTGTTTGCATTGTGGCAGAAATCAGGATAACTTTATGCTAACACTGCACAGATGTTTA
>NW_008825255.1:1106787-1109983 GCF_000699105.1 Pygoscelis adeliae
TTCCTGCTCTGAAAAGCTTTGCAAAATGCAGAAAATGTGCGATATGAAATAATATTGTGCAGACGGAGAGATACACTGGAGTTCATTCTTCTTGCTAGCCACTCAGTTTTCTTTCAAAGACCTGCCTCAGCTTCATTGTCAAATTCCAAAGTCAAGTAGATGAATTAGTGTAGGAGAAAAGTTTCCTGCATTCTCTAATTTAAAGAGTCCCGTCCACCCCTGGGAAAATATCAATTTTGAGAACATATTTCCATTTTCAAAAAAAGCATTTTGAAACTAACAGAAATGCTTCATTTCAAAATGTCAATGCTTAGTTTTGAATTGCTGTTTTAACTCAGACTGTCATTTAAATATCACTGTGCAAGGAAATATCAATTTAAAGTAGAATGTTTCAGTCCAAAGTAGCATTTCTGGAGGAGGGTTGGTAGCAACTAGAGGGAAAGGCATACCCTTCAAAGGACAGATTTATCAGCAACAGTCTAAAATTTGATGGTATTGTTGCAAACCTTGGAAAACTTTCGAGACTCAAAATCATGTTACTCATTTGTCTTAATTTACTTTAATGCAACAAGGAAATTCCCAGAGAGAAAATGTAAATCTTTTCTTGATCTTCAGTTTTACAGAAATCTGCTAAAGAGTGAACTGTAAGGATATTTTACCGTTCAAGAACCTTACTTATTGTTTCTGTAACATATAACTTTTAGATTTCACATTTAAATTTGTGTCCTTGTTATTTCTTTTTTCCCTTCTAACATCTGTATTACACAGCATTGTTAATAATCATTTCTCCAACCTAACAGACAAACACAGATTTAGATTAAAGCCAGTGGGAAGTTTGCTATCAGCATTGATAAGGACAGGGTGCAGCCTCAGGTTCATTGCTGTTATATTTTTACCGTACCAGTGTGGTTCAGCTGAGTGTTTGAACACCACCTGATTCACAAGCTGATGACGCAGGATATGCAGACTCCACCATTTTCTTAAATTCAGGCCATCAAACTGTGAATTCATCAGTGAAAAGCAACTAATATTGTGACTGAATTTAAGTCACTAGAAAAACTTGTGTATTTTCCAATTAGGAATTGATCAGAAAAGAAAGCCTAGGAATTTGATCTATTTCCACATTTTATTAGAGCATTTATATTACTGTTCTCTGTTTCTCTGTTTTACCTCCCCCTCCCCAGAAATGAACTCTCTTCTTTTTTGATCTGAGGTATTCATACCATATACATCTCATCTTTCTCATACCACTGATTGCCATTTCTTTTGTTATTGCACTGTATTCTATATACTAGATTCTCCAACTCCCACATACAGTAGGTGAGAGAGACAAAAGAGTGAATCCTATCCAGACAAACTTTTTCATTGAGTGCAAAGGGCCACAAAGCTGTGGGTGGTGTAATTGTATAAATAATTTAAAAAGCAAAGAAAATAGATGTGGAATGCAACTGCTGAACATATACTTTTTGTCACAGATGGTTAATATTTTTCTTCAAGGGATCAAAGTTAGTTTTATTCTACCCCCAAGCTGTTAAAAATACACACACACAAACACACACAACAGTGTATGATAACAATAAAGGATGAAAGTACCTTCCTGCATTAGCAGTACTAGCTCCAGCTGACTCACCCTATCTTTGGTCAGTGTCTTTGTCAGTGTATCATTGTTATATTCTGTGAATTTCTAGTCATTTAAATACACTAAGTTAACAGGTAATGTTACTACTGGAAAATGTATATGAAAAGCAGCTTCAGTTCTTGGGGAAACATCTGTGCTCTCTCCTCTCCCTGCTGCTCTCCTAAAGATACAAGGCATGAACCTGGGGCTGCATCCCTGTACTGCAGCAGAAGGGTCCTGCCCTCCTGTACACAGATGCTGGGAGGCTGAATTTGTTGCTGTGTGCAGCTGTTTCTGCACTATAATGATGAGCAGCAAAGAAAAACCTGCATGTAAAGCCCAGCATATGGAAATGGAAGTTTCTTTCACAGACCAGGAGTCCCAGTGCGGTTTTGGACACACATGAGATGTGGCTCTTTCCTCTTCTGCCCAGAGGAGCCCAGCTGTTACAGCTGAGCAAAGACACTGCACGGCCACACTGTACCAGGACTCCCAAGAGGGGTCCCTTGCTGCCCGGACTTGTCTACACACAGACCCTCTTCAGCCAAGCTCAAGCAAATTTCTCTGTGGACATCTGTATTTCAGTCTAGGATAGGCTTGTTCCACACAAGCAGTTAAAGCAGTCCTCATTTACTGGGACAGCAGACACAGCTGGTTTAAAGCAAAGCAGTCCTAAGCACACATTTCACTGCACTGGTTTAAGATCACACTGTGGAAGAAGGCTTGGTTACCCAGAAGGGTCGCTGCCTGGTGAGGGAATTGCAGTGTCTTGGTTACCTCACATTAATTCCCCTGTGGGTGCTCATCTTATTTACTCCCTGTGGAAGAGATAGAACATGTTGATGGGTTATTACTTCATCACTGCAATGCAGCCTCACAGGGCAGAGAAACCCCTGCGGCACCCAGCTGGATGTGCTGCCATCATCAGCAGAGGACATCTCACAACCACTCTGCACACCACCTCCCACCTTGGGCCCTTCGGATAACTAGTCCAGCTTTGGGAGAAACAGAAGGAGCATGGGGTCTACCAGACTGATTCTCATGTGGAAAGTGAATCATCAAATAATAACAGCAATTTAGGAGCATTTGTTATGAAGGATGGTCGTGCCTCTGAGGTCTTCAGTCTCAGACTTCCACCCAGACTTAGAGAAAAAACAAGGAGACTCCCAAAAACATTTATCACACAGTTTCTGTAGCACTGCTGTAGAGGCAAAAGAGATTTCTGTGGGGTATGTGTGGAAAATTCTTGTTAAATAAGGGCATTATATTACACCCCTGCACATCCCATGGATCGATCACCTTTGCTGAGAATGGCACTTCTGAGCAGCTCTATAACCTTCCATCACTCCAGAGCTGATTTCTCAGAAATCTCTGCACAGGCATTACTTGATCATAGAATCATAGAATGATAGAATCATAGAATCATTAAGGTTGGAAAAGACCTCTAAGATCATCGAGTCCAACCGTCAACCCAACACCACCATGCCCACTAAACCATGTCCCTAAGCGCCTCATCTACACGATTCTTTTAAATACCTCCAGGGATGGTGACTCCACCACTTCCCTGGGCAGCCTGTT
>NW_008825255.1:1110913-1122099 GCF_000699105.1 Pygoscelis adeliae
AGGAGAATGCTGTGGGAGACAGTGTCAGAGGCCTTACTGAAGTCCAGGTAGACCACATCCACAGCCTTTCCCTCATCCACTAGGCGGGTCACATGATGATCCTTTCTCCTATAGCGCAGGGCCTCCCTACTGCAGAAGGATTGAAAGCTGTGCTGTATCCAATTTACCATGTGGTAAATAGGGTAGGCACATATTCTTTCTGTGTCAGAACACTTCCTGTAATGCATTTTCAGGGGGACTGCTCTTACTGAACGGGTCTTTGCATGACGAGTTTAGCTTTTATGAGATTTGGACTCTGTTCTAAGAACTAAGTTTTGTTCTCAGTCTGACTTTCCCTGCCCGGCTCCCCTTTCCACTGTCGCCTATAGTCGGTAAAGTGCATAGTGTTGTTCTGTTAAACAGCTCCTGCACACAGTCTGACTTTGTATTCTGCACATCCATAGGCATCGCCTGATGAGAGGGGGCATTGTGCTGCCAAGAGCTGCTGGCTGGAAAAATACTTCTGATCATGTATAGTGCTATTGTTGTTCAATATCTCTGCTTGATTGGCAAAGCTGTGTCCTAACTTCTGCTACAATGTTCAAGGGAAACATGTATGTCAGCGAGGGAACCTCGCAATAAATCCCCAGTGGCTTAAGAGCTGGTGAGTGGCAGAGTCCTGTATGAGATGCAAAGTTCACCCCCTTCCAAGGAGAAGATGCACAGGAAAATTTAGAAGAATTCAGAGTTTTAATTTCCTTTTCTGTGAACATCATGTCAAGTGCTGAGAAGGCACTCACCTTTGCAGTTCAAATCTGATTAAGCCTGTAGAAGTCAGTCTTCTGTGAGAGATGAGGAAAAGACAACAGCTGACCACAGCAATGGGCTGGGGAAGGCATTGGGAGGTCAGAAGAGCAGCAGAGCACAAAGATAGAGAAGCCGTGAGGCAAGATCTGAGCTTTGAATTTATTTCAAAGTGGGGGTGAGACCTTTAAAACTACTAATTGTGGTGAACAAGAAGGAACCTTTGGAAGAGTGGTTAAGCTTAGCAAGGAATGATCACAGGTGGAGGATACATACCAGTAAAAACAGAACTCACTGAAATTTCTTGCCCCCAAATTAACTACCAATTCATCTGATCTTCATTTGTCCTTCAAGAGTATCTGGTTCAACCTGTATTATAAACATTACAATCCCTCACTGAGAGCCCCATGTACCAGAGTCATGAGATTAACCCAGCAGTGCAGCTTCCATTGAAAATAAGTAAGTTCCTAGCCTTTGCAGTAGGAAGGAAAGCTTATAAACATGACTGAAGGTAACTGATACAAATAGGTGGAAACTGTAAAAATGAAGCATATGAGCTACCCTTGTATTTCAGTGACAACCCTTACTTCAGCCCACTGGGTGCGGCAGGAAAAATCATCCTGGGGTGCTGTAAGACAAAAAGAGTTCAGAAGGGCCCCCAGGTTAGAGGCTCATAGGACTGCGAGAGGTCTCCTGTATCATTCTTCCTGGGTATTACAGGCAACCATGGAAGAAAACTTCAGTGTGATGACACCAACCTTCCTTGGGTACCAGGGGGGACTGGCTACCAAGAGTCCAGCTCTGCCTTGTCAGCATCAGAGATGATAGACACAAAGTCAATCCTTTGAAAGAAAGGGAATTGTTATACACGTTATATTGTGTTTAGAAGAGCCTTTCTACTCGCTGTCACTTGGCTGTAGAAGAAAGCTCCCTCGGATCAGTTTCAACATTAAGTTGTTGGTGAATGACTATTTTCACAGAGCTGTTTGTTTTTGCAGTGTCTACCTGCAATGTCACTAGAATATGGTGGACACACACGTTATCCTGATCTTATGCCTGCTCCTTTTTCTGTCTTATTATTCCTTTAAAACTGACCATGTAACTATTTTGATAATAACCCCTCAAATCTGCTTTTCAGCAAAGGCAGCAAAGGCTAGACAAGACCATATCTGTTAAAAAACCCAGCTCAAATTATCCCTGCGTAGTTTTGCTAGCAAGAATGGAGGAAACGAGCCATGGAAGAGAAGGATGGATTGGAAAGGAAGTGTGCTGGAGAATGATACCTCATTTTACTAACATCCAGATAGCCATCCGAGTGCTGGCAAGACACTCAAATTGAATTCTTAAGGTTTGCATCATACATATATCTGATGACTGTGGTAGGAGTAAGCAAGAAGCTGTTCCAACACTTGTGTGTCATCTGCAAAGAAGTCACCTCAACCCTCATTGTCAAAGCTAGTTAAGTTGGATACCTAAATTAATGGTTTGGCTATCCAAAACCATTTCCTTAGATGCCTAAATACAATTTAATTTCACCCAGTTCCACTAGAACATATAACTCATCACACCTCTCCATAGTGGGATCTCTCGGTAAAAATTTAACTGAAAAACAAAGAGAAGGGCCTTATTCAGGAGCACAGTTCCTCACCTTTCCTTTTTTTAATGCAGTAATACAAATATCTTATTTACTTTGTGGTAGATTACGGATGTGCAACTGCTAGCTATACAGTGCAATGAAAATTAAATCTTCGCCCAATGGGCTTAGATGGAACTTGCAGGAAGCAACGTAAATAAAATGTATTATTCATTTCTTCCTTGCTTATTTGCTGTTAAGGATATGAGAGTTTGCTGTTGAAGTGGCTTATTATTTCAGAGCGCAATAAAAATGAAATCAATGGCCAATATGTCCAACATTTAAAAACAATTCTTTATGCTATAAAACTTTATTTCCTATGGTGTCTTTCATATCAACTATATCCCAACAGGTTACGGATACTGAAAAAATACAATTACAGGGATAAATAATAAATAGGAAAGGGAAAGTGCAACTAAAGATGTACTGGCAAGCTGAAAAACATAACTAATATACTATAGAGCAAATGTTGCTCTTACTTGGCTTTCTAGAAGGATGTTGGTGCATAATGATTAACTTGGTGGAATCCTGTTGGAAGTGGTAAAAGCCCTGACATACTCCATTTTCAAAGGCCACAATCAGCAGCAGTTTATCAACTGCTGCACTGGAACATATGCTAATGTTTAAAGGTCATCAGATCAGGCTCATAAAAGCTGATGGAAGTCTTTTGCTTTCACTGTGTATTGGATCAGGTTTAAGAGTACTTATTAAACCAATAATATACATCTATTTTATTCATCTAAATCTCTACATCAAAAGAACAAAACCCTGAAAGACCTTTTTCAACAACAACAATAAATCACCAAAGGAAGAGAAAAACTCTTTTAACTCCGCAAACTTGATGCCTTTCTAGCACTTTTTACTCAGGTGTCATTTCATGAGATACTTGGAAGAAAATGTGTTTTCAAACTGTAAAATAAACTCAGTGGAAGAAAAAAGGAAACTATTAGGGTCTTCTGAGATGCAAAATGCAGTAACTGAGGTAGTTGACTAATTGATATATTACTTCCATTAGGCATTTTTTTTTCTGATATAGAAGTTCAAGTCCTCCACATACAATGAGAAAAGAACAATCTGTTATGGTGGAAAACAACAAACAAAATACTTGCACAGAGAGATACCACAGCAGAATGCAGAATAAAAACAAGTGGTAAAAATACTATCCTTAAACTAACATATTTCAGCTTCGAAATCTACTTTACAAAGGCTTGGGATAGATTCTGTTTTCTATCTGACAGAACAGGTACGTTTACAAATACTTAAAAGAAAATTACAATAATACAGTCTCATTTCTTTTTAAACGTGTTATGCTGGTTTCACAGATAATTAATAATGGTTTTCAAACATGTATGAATGTACTAGATTTAAATAGAAAACATGTAAGGAAGGGCATTTTTTATAAAAAAAGAAAGAGATACTATTTTACAGGAGTGGACTAAACACTTAAAGAAAGTGATGGCCAAGAGAATTATTTCTGTCTATTATTATATTCTGATGGTAAAAATGAGGGAAAGAAAAAAGTTATTTAAAATAAAGGGCAGTCCTGACATAAAACAATGGTTGCAAACAGCGTCAGAGCAAATTTAATCTGAGAATCAGAACATTAGTAACCAGCAAAGGACTAAATATCTGAGCAAGTCCTTCAACAGGACTAATCATGGGGCAAGAATAAAGTAGTTTCCAGATGCAGCTGGACTGGGTCTAGGTGAGATGGTGTCCCACAGGAGGCCAGACCTACTGCCCAGGAAAGCCCTTTCCTGCCATTGTCCCACTTTCCTAAAATACTGCTGAACTAACCAGCTCACTTGGGTCTATTCAAAACCTTCCCAGCTTCAAGAAAATTTTCTTTCCATTCCAGTCTCAACCATCTTTCACAAGCTCTTTACTTCCTTCAGTTTCCCGAATTTCCTTCTGCTGTCCCAGATTTTTCTCCTTTCTAACTTGAAGGTCAGTATCTAAACCACTTCCTCAACTGCTTTCTTATCACTACACGGCAAATCTCCCCTCAGGACAAATTGTGCAGCCAAAGTCTCTAGTGCCTCTTTCACCTCAGGCCTGCTAGAAAGCCTCCCCTGAGACATGGCGTAAGTAGAAGTATGAAGTCAAAGAACTCCAGATTTTGGCAGCAGCTGCTGAGAACGTGCTGAAAATATGAAAGTATTTTCATTCTCCAGAGGGAGGACAACTTTGTGATAGGCTTGGAGAAAAAAGGGAGCACTAAAAATCTTCTTACCGACAAGGAAGGCAAGCTTTGTTAGTCTATTTTATTTTAACACTGCAATAACCATAAAAGTTCTTGGGCAGTTATTTTGGATTATCTGGATTTATCTGGTTATTTGGGTTTACACAGCCACCCACCCCCCCAAAAAGAGACTTTGATTTCAGAGAAACATCAGCTAGAGAAGACAACTCTCACATTTAATTTGAACCTTACCAAAGACTCTGCCAGGCAGGGCTGCGAAAACACAGATTTTTTTCCCCTTCCACTAAAACACACTACTCTAAATAATTTTTCTATTATTTTCTCAAGTTCTAACTGAGCAGATGTTTGGAGGGAGAACCATTCCAAAGGATGTAACAGTCAAGACTCTTGAACATAAGCTTCTTCCTAGTAATCTAAATCTGGTTCCTGCAGTCTCTTTTTTACATCTCTTTATAAACTTGTACCATGTAGATACCATGATGGGTCTTAAAGTGTATCACCATGTAGAGCAAATACAGCAACCTTGTTCCCAGGCCTTGATAATGGTTCTGGTAGTCTTTAGCCTAACATGGAAAGGCATAATAAGGTCCAGTGTCTAAGTAAAGCTGGACAAATTCAATGTGGAGAAACCCATGCATTTTTAACAATGAGAGTAATTAGTTATCAGAACAACACACCTGGGATCGTAGTGGATTTTGCAGTCTTTCACTGAACGTGGGGTATCTTTCTAGAAACTATGCTACTCTGGGCAAACAAACACTCCACTCAACAGCTCTAGAGATCTTTCTGAATACGTGCATTAGCAACTGTATGGCCTATATCTCTGGTCTCTATTGTAAAGGATTTCAGATAAAATGTTCTTATGGTTCTTCACATTTATAAAAAAAAAGAAAAATAACTTATTAAGCCATTTCTTGAGCAGTACTGCAAAAATATATATACTGCAAAAATATATACTGCAAAAAATAAAAAAATTCATCTTTTCACAGTAGATATAGTTTATCAACATTTAGAGCAGGGGCTCCCAAATTTAGCTGCCTAGATACCACAGAAAGGGAATTCCAGGGCACTGTCCTAGCTGTAGGGTCAGTAATTGCAACGGCTTTTAGCTCATGCATCCAGCACTGTCATCTCTCCTGAAGTAGGAGCAGCAGCTCTTGGCTATGGGTAGAATAACAAAAAGATACTGATACTCAGGCAACTAAATCTCCATATCCTCAGTGGAAGAGTTAATAAGCAGATTTTTCTACCCTAAGCAGAGTAACTTGTATGCATGTGGGGATCTCTGTATTTGATCTTATATATGTTTAGAGAAGGAAGAGTTGGAAGTTTGAAAGCAAAAGCCTTCCTTACAAAAGAAACAAAAACCCCAAACACTATTAATAACAAGATGTGACCAGCTTTGAAAACAACCCTTGTGTTGTGGGCTGTGCAGAATCGCATTACAGCCCGAGAAGCACCAGCTCCTAAGCTGGTTTGTTCATTCCTGTCCCCTGTGGTCCAGTTAGACATTTACAACTTGCTTGACTTGGATCCTTGAAGAAAGCCCAGCTTGTAACAATAAATTCCCCCTGAAATCTAGATTAATAAATGTGTTTTGGAATATTAAGCTTACTATGCAGTACTATCTCAAGCATCAGCATACAGATGAATAAAGCATTTATATTTAGTAAAACCCTTCATTTTAAAGACAATAAACTTCTGTAGCTGAAAGAAGTGCCAGTTGAGCAGAATGACTGCAATCACTGGGTTTGTGAGACATCTAGTGGAAAAAAAGGCTATTGTCATGGATATTCAGTTACTCAGACACACACTGATACAAGGAGATAGATAATCCTACAAACACAACAACATTAAGCAGAATTTTTGTGAGAAACAGAAGGGTACTTGCACCTGAGTGCCTGGAAGAAGGTCATCTGCTACTTCGAGTGTGTTTCCCAGAGCATAAGCTCTTTCTGCTCTTCCATTGCAGTCTGGCAGCACAGGTGCAGTAAAAGAGGCATTCCCTCTGCCAGCTGTGATCTCGCGCGCTGTTATGTAGTAAAAACAGTAGTGAAGGTAGCGCAGTCCAGATATCACCATGGGCTGACAGCTTCAGCATGTTACCAGGGTCTTGTACAGCCCATTCTCTGCGTTCACCTTTTCCTCTTTGTTCCCGTTGCTAGTTCCCCTGGCCATAAGGTTGTAAGTAACCTATAGTGGGTCACGCTATAGATTTACCCAGTTAAGCATTCCTCTCCAGAAACAGCCCCTGAAGAGTTACAAGCCTTCCCAGAGTACGTTCCCAGCCTCCAGCAGTTTCTGGCTCAGAAACTCCTCTGCCAGAAATGTTACCTTTGTGTCAAACAGCATTTTCTTCCGTTCAAGTAATTAATCATATTTTTTAATCCATGCTAACTTTTGGCATTCACAAACCTATGCCAATGTTTTCCATACTTCAGTGCCTGTGATGAAATACCTCCTTTAGACTTCAAGTCTGGCACTACCTTGTTTCATTTAACATCTCCCAGTTTTGGTATTATTATGAAAAAGCGTGGACCCTCTTTCTATATACCTTCTCTGTATCGCTCACAGTTTTCTAGCCATCTCTTCTGTTCACGCCTCTAATGTTTCTTTTTTGCAGGCGGCAGAATCCTTGCCTGTTTAGTTGATCCTTGAACAGATGTTGTTGCAAATCTTTGCTCATCTTTGCCACCCTTTGAAATATCTTTTTTTTTAGTTCTGCTATGTCCTCTCAGCGACAGGAGTTCTGAACTGGAAATAGTGGTCAGGATACACTCACACCACGAATTTCTGTAGTAGCATAATGGTATTTCCTTTTTCGCTTACTTTTTCCTTCCTAGTAACTCTTACTATTCTATGCTTAACTGCCACTGCAAAGTGAGCTGATATTTTCACAGAAATCTGTTATGAATCTCCTTCCTGGGAGATAATAACTAGTGCTGAATCCGTCATGGTGCCTGCTTTTTTCTCCAAATGCATCGTTTCATGTTTGGCAGCACTGGAGTTCACTAGGTATTGTATCTTCCAGCCTACCAACAGCATGAGGTCTTTCTGCAAGGCAAGTAATCCTTCATAGCTGTTTCTTGGGTTTACTGTCCTGAGCAATTTATTATCACATGCAAAATTTGTCATGCCCTTCTCACTCCCTTTTCCTACCTCATTTATGAATATGTCAAATAGTACAGGTCCTAGGACGGATCCCCACAGGACTGAAAAAACTGACTTTTATTCCTACTCTTCATTTCTACCTGTAACTACTTATTAATCCATGAATGACCTTTAATCTCATTCTATCATAGATTAGGGGTCTTTTTGACACTTTGAGAAACCTTGTTAAAAGTCTTCTGGAGATGAGCACATGCTCACATAACCAACAGTTTCTGCAAAGAGTTCCAACACATTCCTGAGGTGCTATTTTCTTCCTGTAGAGTCACACCCATCCTTCTCCACTATGGCATGTAAATCCATGTCTCTACCAGATCTAATTTTTTAACCCAGCTTCTACCGATGTTTACAATAAGTCTTATTAAGACTCACTAGTCTGTTGTTGCTTAGTTCCTGTGCTGTGCTGCTAACATGCTTCCCAAATGCCAGACACACATATCCCATAAAGTATTGGCAATGACCCACCTCCCAAGCACCTGCAAGTGTAAGCTTCGTGTCCATTATGCTAAAATGAGTTTGACATGAACATGAGAAACATAATGAAGATGAAAAAGTCTGCCTTTATAGCATCATTCTTGTGAAGAAGAAATAACATGAAGGCCATTTTGCAGTGGTGCCACAGAGCCCAGGCTGAGGTCCCCTGCACTCTCTGTTCTGTCATGCTTTTTCGTGTCACCCCTCATCCCCAGTGGTTGCCCCAGGCAAGAGCAAACCCACCCTTGGGGGACATAACAATCCAAGAATAGAGGGCCAACAACAACCAGTTTCTACAGCCGTGAGACTAGGCTACATTAAAGATGGGTATTCCTGTCTGAATGCATATTTGATAGATACCTCTGGTCCTTTTTAAGGCGCCCATCCCTTGTCTCTTAGAAATAACTTACCATTAAATCAATGACCACTGGGAACAATCCCAGCTCAGGGCAGGAACCTTTTCCAATTTCAGTGAGCTCATAAAACTTACATCAGGTTAAACACAGATAAATGAGAGCAAGGTAAAATGAGAGAGACTTGTTTCTGTTCTTGACCTTGCACAATTTTCCTTTCAGTCTTGTATATCCCAGTTCTCCTCTCCCAGTTCTCCTACCCCTAAATCTCTCTTCAAACACAGTTCTTTTAGAACCAGCTCCAGCTTCACTTCTGCAAAATTTCTTGAGTTCCCCAGGGTAACATACATGTTGGGATGCTCACCTGCCTTCATGAAACAGCTAATAATTTCGGATAGAGCCCTTAATTTTGTGTATGTTGTTAAGTCAAGTAAATATAGGCAGGTAATTTATTTCTTTCTTATTTGAACAATATGTCCTGCAAAGACCTTCCTCCCCCCCTTAAAAATACAGTTCATGAAACAGGAGAGTTTACCTCATTTTTAATTATCACTGCACTACCGAGGTTCACTAATAAACAGTGATGTGTTAAGGTTAAGCAAGAGCACAGCCTGAAAGATCAGCTTTGTGTCACGCTTTAAAGGTTAACAACATCTGGCTTTGATGGGCTGCCAGAGAACTTCTGGGATGGTTAACAGAGGCTGCCCTGCCTACAGCTGTGAAAAATACTCACTTACAGACAGCTAGCAGAAGAAGAGGTATAAAGCATGTTACATCTGCCTTCTTGCCACCAGTCACAAAAAAAAAAATTGGCTGAGAGATGTGTTCAAGTAGTTAACGGAGCACTGCTTGTAATAAGAAGATACATAAGAGGGCTTTTTAATGCTAGAAGTTAGCCATGCTACTGCTAGCAAAGGGGAATTCAGAACATGCCGTCATACATCAAATCTCTGCTATGTTGTTTATGAGCAGCAATTTGAGATCAGGATTGGATTTGCAGAGGTATGTGAATTGTAAACAGTTTGCAGAAATGGCAACCAAGATTCCAGCATGCTTACTGTAGGCCTGGAGAGGTTTGTGAGGCATTATTGTTCTTTAAACTTAATTACCAGGTACAGTTAAATCCTAGGCCAGATTTTTATCTTACATCATGCAAGGAAGGCTGAATTTGATCTTTTGAAGGCATGTCAGTCAGTTGCTGGGAATATCATATGCATGGTCAGCATCAGATATGCTCACTTATGCTATTTCAACACTGCTAAAGGAATCTCTCTAATATTTTATGTTCAACCTTGAGATGAATTCAAGTAACTATGGTGAGGTCCTTGCCTAGAGCCCTGTGCAGAGGACACTTCTCACTAATAAAGCTTCAGCAAGAATGGAAAATAAGAGCTCTCTTATAATGCTTTGGAAGAAATTGAAATGGTTTTATGCACTACTATGGTATCAAAACTTGTAAATTCACAAAGTATATGATTTGGAGAAGTGAGAAGACCCATCTGTACAATATGACCACTTCAATCACAGCAAGTGCGGGAGTTCAGACCTGCAGTTCACTGAAAGACAGCTAAGGAACGAAGACCTGTTGCCAGTGGGTTTAAGTAGCAAGTGAGAGGTTCCACCTATCAGAAAAGGCTGAAAACCCCCAAATAACATATTACCAAACAAGTAATTACCACTGGGAACAATCCCAACTCAGGGCAGGAGCCTCTTCCAATTTCAGTGAGCTCATAAAACTTACATCAGGTTAAACACAGATAAATGAGAGCAAGGTAAAATGAGAGAGACTTGTTTCTGTTCTTGACCTTGCACAATTCTCCTTTCAGTCTTGTATATCCCAGTTCTCCTCTCCCAGTTCTCCTACCCCTAAATCTCTCTTCAAACACAGTTCTTTTAGAACCAGCTCCAAATTCACTTCTGCAAAATTTCAGATTTGATTTGCCCAGGAGCAAAAATTCAGATCAAGGTCAACATTTCCAGTGTTCAGTATCCCAAGTTTTGGCTCAACACAAACTTGCAGCAATTTCTAAAGATATGAGCTGCCTAGGAAATTCAAATCAGCATTCAGAATTTGGGTTGCATTGGCTACAGCTTTGACCAGAGGCACCCTCAGCACTTCCCTTCTCTGTAAAAATCTACACAAGTGTGCTATGGCAAGAATTTTCAGTCAATAAATGGGGATTTGTAAGTTAAAAAAGCACTGGCTGAAATAGTAGGCTAGCATTATGTAAATGTTTTTGCACTTTAAATTCTGATGTCAGGCGTTTGGCCGTTAATGCAGCTAACTTTTTTTTCAAGCCACTAATATAACACAGGGTAAGTACCGGACTTAACAAAGAAATGGAAAATGAGTTTGACAAGTGAAAATTGTTACGCCAAAGAAGCAAAAAGGGACGCATAAGCAGCTTTGCGCCCACGCAGCTTTATAACACCGAGTGACCAAAACCATCCTGAGGTCCGCAGCACTCAACTAAGCGAGCAGAAGCAGTTCGAGGTTGGGCTTCTCCTTTGCATGCCCTGTTTGCAGGGACCTGCAGTGCGTGAGCTGCCAGCCCCGAGCGCCGGGGCCGGG
>NW_008825255.1:1122227-1124355 GCF_000699105.1 Pygoscelis adeliae
TAGCACTTTTACTTAACAGGGAGGATCTGTTTGTGGTGGTTTCAAATGCTAGAGACGTTCCCTCGCAAGACAGAAGGCTACGTGAGGTGGGAGAAGCCATATAAAAAAGGCAATATGAGAAAAGTAGAAGGGTAGACCCTGAAATAAAACAGTCAAAAAGAGCAAGAAGTCCGAGGGCACATCCAGAACGGGAGTGGAGGGGTGAACAAGCACAACAGCAGTTTAGCCTAGAGTACTGTTTTCTCCAGTCTCACTAGAAATAAAGACAAAACTAGGAGTATTATTACAGAATTCTTGCAGATGTTAAGTTTTAGGATGCCTGTTTTCAGCTACTTGTAAAAATTTTACCCTTTGTCCTCATTTTTCTTAGATGCATTAGGAGAGGTTTTTTGTAAGAATCTCATGAATTGTTGCCGACTACTAGATGGGAGCACTTTCCAGATATTTTACATGAGGCTGAATAATTTCAAGATGGTTTGGGGTTTGACTTTCCACGGTCGAGATTCTCATATTACTGACATGGGCTTTATTTTCATTATAAATTATTTGAAAGGAATGGAATTGTTCCAAATTAAAATGAGTTTGTTGAGAAAGAAAACCAGGTCTTTAGACCAGAAAAATAGAGTTAAAAGTTATTAGCAGGATTTTGTGTATTCTGTTCTGCTGTTCTGCTTATGGAGCTGTCTGTCTGGGTCATAGAATTATGCCCTTTATGGTCCAATGTTTTTTAAATGTTATGTTAATATATAACCCTTGCAATTCCCAGGAAAAAGATACTGAAGATCAGAGCTGAGTAACGCCATGATGTCTTTGGAAGTTCTTAAGGGTTTTTCCCCACAAGTGAACTTAAAAATTAGTTATCAAAGGTGTTAATTGCCCTATTTACTTCAACAGGTTGAGTCTGAAATCTGCTGTCAACACTTGACTTCATGAACTAATTTCAGTGCTGCTACACTTAACCTCACACTGCCTGAAGTGCCAGAAGCACTACCTGCCAAAACATCTCCAGCTTCACCTCTCCATCGTTAATGTTCTAGTTACTGCCTTCTAATACAAAAATACCTGGGCTTTCTACTACAGTCAGACCAGTCTGGTGAAACATTGTGGAGAACCTACCTTAGATACGGTATTTCCATCAGGGATAAAGCTGAGCAAAGTATGAAGGATTATGCTTTATTTGAAAGCCTGCATGTAATCTCACAGTAGTTTATCATACAATTAGGTGCTTCCTAAACCTGTTTCTAATTTAAGAGCTCTGGACTTCTTACCTTTTTGCAGAGATTGAGGTTGTAATAAAGAATGACAGGAGTGTAAAAGCACAGTCCTAAATATATCAGGAATTTCAATAATGCAGTATGTAATTCCTTCAGTTAATACTGGCTCTCACAAATATTTGTGGTACCCGTGCAGCTGAAGACTCTTTGAACAGAGAACAGAAGAAACACTGGATACAGCCTTTGCATGCATTGTCTTTCTCAGCCACACTGCCCACTCCAGTCAGTCTCAATTTTTTCAAATGCCAATTAACAGGTGTGAGAAATGGTACTTCTTACCCAGCGACCGATGTCTGCATAACAGCGATACTATCTTGGCAATCCAGTCTGCAGCATAAATATCATGGTGTTTGAGCCCTTGGGGCCTGTGGAGTTTACAACTATGCTGTCAAGATCTCTTCGTTGGGGTAGTCCTTGAAGTCCTGCCAAGACGTAGGGGACTCCGGTGCTTTTATGTGCTCCCAAACACAGCTCTGGCTCCAGGAGTCAACACTCTCGTCAGGCTGAGTGATGGTGTGAATCTCAACCCGCGAGCTGAGATTCCAGCGGGGAGTGTGACAGTGCATGCTTGCATGATGATGCCAGAGAAGCAGGTGACACTGGCAGATAGCTGCAAGGAATAGTAACTGGGTGGCTTCTTGTTACATATCCTCAGAACTTCACAGGATGGAATTAGAGAGAGAGGAACAGTTATAAAATGAGGTTACAAAATCCGGATGTCCTGATCAATTTGAGACAGTTGCAAGGTACCTAACACTGCATGCACAGGCAAGAACAGCATTCAGTACTGGGTCAGGATCTGTTTGCATCATATTTTGACTAATCCAAGGATTAATCACATTGCAAGTCAATGA
>NW_008825255.1:1124390-1127598 GCF_000699105.1 Pygoscelis adeliae
GAGACTGCCTGGAGAGAAAAGAAGGGGTTGGTATGTCAAAATGGTGACACGAAGAGGCACAGAGCAAATATGTTTTCCTTGTAATAAAAAACTACACAGGACCAAAATATTTCAACACAGCTTGGAAAGAAAAACAAGAGTTAGAAGGGCAAACTTTGTCTCAGCCGCATCCCAAAAAATCAGGAGAGCTGCAACAGTTCTGAATTTGGCCCTCTGCATATATGATAAACGGAGAGGAAGAGCAGCAGTTTGGAGGCTGAAGCACTTCACTTCTGGCGGTTCTCAGGAATCCCCAAAGCCTTCAAAACTGACACAACTCTTGCAATACATGGCATCACTAACAGGTTTCTATGCATTACCTGCATTTCTGCTGCTGTTAAGCCATAAATACTGAGATAGCATGCCTGCTTTTCATCTGGGCCAGAACTTAAAGGCAGGTCCAAACAGAGCATTTAAATGGCAGTGTTCATTCTGCTGACAGCTGGCGCTGATTTTGTAGTTATCCTCAAGCTCTACTACCTACCACAAATAAATGAGCTAAAATCTTTTAGCTTAACCATGGAAGCTCTGCTGAATGTCAAGTGGTTCTGTCACTGTCTGGGTTTTTAGACTATTTATCCAAAGGTAGCATTTAACCCTGTGACCATCTTTGCAGATGCCTGTGTCGGCACCAGCAACCAGCTGTGCAGTCTTAGGACAGTGAGGGAAGCTGCTAGACCACTCACTGCTTCTGAAAAGCTTTTCTCTTGTGGTTCACCACTAATACAAGGCACAGTATCCAGAGGAGACAAAAATCAACAGCAGAAAACATATCTGAGAAGTATCATTAGTGGACATATTGTTCCTTTCCCTGTGCTGACCTTCAGGAACAAATGCATTTAGGTAAGTGTTCATTTGAAATAGTTTATGCAGTAAACAAGGCTGTTAAGTGTCACTGATATCTTTTAAGGCTCTAGGAAATAAATCTATGTTCAGGGTCAGTTCTGCAATTTACTTGGTATCCTTAACCTCTGATAGAGAAAGACTGCTGTTATAATGAAACACTTTTGACAGGATTGGCCAGACTCTTCTTTAATGTTCAATACTGGAAGGTGCTGAGCATCATTCTGTTCATTTAAAGTAGCAAAAATTCACATAAATTACAGGTTCAGAGCCAACATGCTGTGTTCCCTGATAAGATTCATTTTGAGCTCAATTCTGCAAGGTATTGTCTATTTACTGGAAACCTATAGTTAAATCAGAGTTGATGGTATTCAGTAGCCTGCCAGAGATTCTTGGCCCCTTGTAAAATTGAGCTCCTACAAAAAGCACTTTAAGTGCTAATCTCTTTATAAAAATGGAATAAAGCAAAGCTGAATTTACCTGTCAAAGTGGTTCCTCCATAAAGCATCATGGAAAATTATTCAGTTAAGTTAAACCTGTGAACCGAAATCGGTGTTGTACTACTCAAGGATAATTAAAGTTATACCAGGGTCATGTACAGACACCTTTAAATTCCATTTAAAACTTTAAAAGGACTGGTTTGTGTCTTATCACATGGTTCCTAACAAAACAGTCACATACTGTCAGACCCAAGATGGAGAGAAACATAGTTAGAGGTTCCCTGCAGAGAAAAAGCAGGTTGGTACTACAACATCCTGTACTTGTAACATTTCAGTTGATGTTCATAGTAAACACATGTAGCCAATTGCAAAACATCGGCTTTTCCCAGTGACCATCACTTGATGGGTTGCATTTATAGGATTCAAACTGAAAGACTGTCAGCAGCACTCTGAGAGATGGAAGGATGAGTTTACAAGTTGACAGATTTAGCTAAACTGAGATCTGCGAAGCTGTGTGAACAGAAGATTTGGCCTCACAAAAATCCCTGGCCATGTGGTCCTGGAGTTACAGCAGTGATGCCCACACCAAGGAGTTGCAGCGCTACCAGGCAGCACTGCCTCCTCCTGATGTCTCTTGCTCTTAGGCTACCTCTATGCCTGCCCAGCACAGCTCCAGAGCTTGGGTACATCCCAGCCACCAGCTTTGCTTTTACATCTGCAGTCAACAGAAGATTGCAGTGTGCTGAAATACATGGAACAGAGCTCCTTCCTGCAGGAAAGATGTATTTAATTTATTCACTTCCATCTTTAAAGAATTTTATATGGAAAATATTTTCAGGTTTGGTTTTCTTAAAGATGCTTGCAGAGCAATCTGCGCTGGCCCTGAAATTCCTTTTATTTCCTTTTCAGGGTATATGTATTTATTAGCACGTTAAAAGCATTTCCTTAGGTTTCTTCATCACTACCAGCTTGTATTCTGCTGTGTTGTGCTAAATGAACCATACTGAATACAAATATTTTTAGAGAGAAGGCAAAACCAGCAGCCCATTTCCTAGCACAGTATCACTCACGTTTGAGCAGCTTACGGACTCAGGTGGCTGTGACCAGCAATCTGCTCTAATCCCATGCCTGTGTGGATCACAATCTTGGGCAGACAACTGCTACTGACACTGTTCACTGTATGGTGTGCTGACTCCATCCCCATGGCAGTGGGTAAATGATACTGCCACCCACAACCACCTGTTCTGCCCACATGGCAGCCTGCTACCGAAGTGGTCTGTAGAGACATGGCAGCCACCTCCAAACACAGGACAGTGTGCCCTCTGGAACAGGGGCACGTCTGTCTGTTGTTATGCAGTCAGACATGCCAATCTGGGTCTCAATTCAGACGTCCAGTCTATAATGCAACCCAGACCATTAAAAACATGTACACCACAAGCTTGGAAATGCAGATGAACAAATTCTCTGCAGCAACGCCTGCAAGGCTGAAGGAGCCATGGCTAATCTCCATTCAGGGTCCTATTTAGGTCTTGTAAATCCTGATTTTCTTCTCAAGCTGTCCCAGGACTTCAGAGGCTGCTTTATAGAACGTTGTATAGAATTGCAATGCTCTTGCCTGCCAGGGCAGAGTAAAGCTGTGGTGGGGAGACACCACTGAGCAAGGTGAAGCTGCGCCACAGGCACGGAGCTCCCTGCCTTAAGATCCTTCAGATATTCCTTCTGCCAAGAGAACTGGACAAGCTATTTCCTTAGAGACATGGGAGTACTGTGACAATCTCACCACATCATTCCAGATGTTTCCAAGTGTAGGGCAAACTTCTTCTCAACGTAGGGCATGACCCAGAAATGTGTTATTACTCAGCTTTGTGCCTGCTACCATCGGATGC
>NW_008825255.1:1127646-1148893 GCF_000699105.1 Pygoscelis adeliae
AAAATTCACATTATTAAGAATATATTCCTACGGAAGAAGTTTGCAGGATTATCTTTAGTTAGGACTTATATTTCAGAAAAGTGAATACTGTAAGATGGTGATTCAATTTTTTGTCCAGCTTCATTCGCCCTATATCATACTTTGCACCACGCTATTGGAAGGGAAAAGAATATGAAACTATATGAGCTTCCAAAATGAGCAGGTTTTACTTTCAGATACTTCAGACTGCGGTTCCAGCATTCCCAGAGACAGCCATGCAGGTTTTCTAGTGCTGGCCATAGATGAGATGTGGATACGGAGAGGAAAGCTGAAAGCTGAAGGTGAGTGAGAAAGCAGAGGGGAGGAGTTGGGGACATCGGGAAGTTACCTCTGATGATTACTGAAACTGCACTGTACTCACTGAGGGGAAGCAAAGTATTTTGGGATGTCTTTTATTCAGCAACTGTTCCTAAAGTTTCAAATGCTATGCCTAGCCAAAATCTCTTTTTATCCAGCTGTGGCTGAACCTCTGTAAGACGGTATTAACCAGGGAGGATCACATTACTGCAATTACAGTGGCTGACGTTACTTCCTCTGTGCAGGTGTGCAAGGTGCTCCTTTTAACCTATCCAACCCAGCTTGGTCTAAGCCTCGGCTCGCTGGGGCACTGCCTTCCCTTAAGAGGTGGAGCAATCCCAAAATTTAACCTTTCCCAAGAGTGAGTTAGAACGAGGAGATTTTCTGGACTAAGAATTCGATTTTGAAAACAGCCAAGCAGCTATAGAGTCTGGGATCTTTGGGCCACACCAGCTATTATTGGACACCACAGAGGAATGGTCAGCTGATGGATGGGTAAGAGTTTGCTTTAGGGTACTGTGACAGGGAACAGTTACTTTTTTCTTCCCAAGAAAAAAATCAGCCCTAGTGAAACCCTGCAGTTGCCAACACAAGGAAATTCCTTCACTTTCAAAGCCAGATGATGTTTGCCACTTTCAGAGTGGAGTTTTCTCCACATCACCTGCTCACTGAGCACATTTCCATGGACAGCTAATGCATAACAGGAATGCAACATAAATCACACACTACCTCAATACACAGTATCTTCCCTGCCTAGACAAGCCCTCTGCTGAAATGGATGCCTTGCTGCAGTCAGCCTCAGCAGTTAGCTTATGTTAGAAAAGGTGATCAGGACAGGAAAACAAGGTGGCTGACTACAGAGCTGGCAAGAGCAGCCTAGTCCTCAGCTAGAGACAGGTCTAGACAGAGATGTATGCTTAGAGTGCAAGTTTAATCCTTATTAAATTAAAAAAATAAAACATATATACAACAATGGACTTGATTATTTGAGAGAAAAACAGGTACCACATCCACAGTATTAAAAAAAAACAAACAGAACTCCATTCATTTCAGTGAGAGGATGAGGCTCTGACTCATTCTGTGCATCCAAAAATAAATATAAATCAAGCCTTTTGTTTATCTAGTTCTGAATTATTACTATGCGTGGTCTACTGTGTGTAGTCTTACGTGTAGGACACATAACTCTCATTTCTTAGAACATGAAAAAAACCTCTCCTAATCTAATTTTCCTCCTAATTCAAATCAGAAATTTGCATTCAGTTCCCAGAAGTGTTCTAGCTTTGAGCTTTAGGAAATGAAGAAAGTGTTTGAACTTTCGAAATTCCTTGCATTGTTAGTTTTAGCAGACGCACAATACAGTAATCATCACGAGTGCTGAAACACTCATGTAGCTGGCATTTTATTAAAAAATGGAAAGATACAGATGGGCTAATCCCTGCAAAGTGCACATGCATCACCACGGATGACTTTTTATTCTTAGGCCATGGTGCCCAACAGAACAAACGCGTGGGCATTAATGTTTTCCCCTGCAGTGTGCTCCTCTAGGTCATCAACCCAGCACAGTGTTTATTCTGATTGAATAAAATGCTCTGGGCAAGTAACATCAAAGAATCTACAAGGTTGGTAGTTGGGGCTTTTTTCCATTCTAAAATGCACCCAAAGGGTCATTACTATCTGTACACATGCTTGTGTGGGATAGCCCCCGACTGGTAAAGTTAAGGCAGGCAGTAAAAGGACAGGCACTGAATGAATGCTTAGGTCTCTTATAGAACTGCTGCTGTGATTTTCAGACATGTCTCCTGACTCTTTGTAAGATATACAGGAGTTATCAGTTGTACTTAATGATATCAGGTCTGTGAAAAGTGGAAAGACGAGTTAAACAGGGGTGTTGACTTTTTGTCTGAGATCGTGGATGACACAAGTGGCCAGATCACTAAGTGAATAAATAGAGCTTTTATTTTCCCTGCAGCTATGTGAGCTCTGTTCTTTTCTGACACACCTGCAAAGCCTCTGTGGAGCTTAAAATAAGTGTCTCACAGAGAAAGTTTGACTGAAACACAATTCTGTGTGTGGGATCTGATTGTGGAAGAGATGGGCCAACAGTACTATTAGAGAGACATGCCAAAGAACTGTAAGATTGAAGATGTACCAGTTAATATTAAATCCCTTGTTCATGAGGGAAAGTGCATGTGTGCACTCATAAAAAAGCAGGGCTGCCTATTAAAGCAGACAAAACCCACATATAGCTTCCTTTGCTCTCTATTTCTGAGAACATTTGGATTAAAAGAGACAATCTCTGTTTTACCCCATTGACTATTCCACAAATAAAATCATCACCACTTGCATGAAGACAAGTTATAAAGCAGCAGTTTCATTGCTCATTAAGAGCCTCTGGAAAATACTGGTACCATAACCTATGGATAAGATGGTGCTTCTGCCCAGAGCCATCAGCCTGCACAGTGCACTACTCTATCCAGCACAGCTCCTGATCCAAGCAAGGGCAGTGGGATGACCCCAGCTGGGGAACAGTTCTTCTTTATTAGGGGTTAGTTTGAAGGAGTAAACAGAGCCAAAACCAGCTGAGTTACTCAGGTTGGACAGCCTGTTCCTGAGTATGCCAGAGAACGTACCAGAGGGGCCTTCTTTCTAAGGAAAGATTATCACCCCAATAGATCCAAGCAGATTTGGTGCCAGACAAATTTTCCACCTCCCCAGACATAAGGGAAAAAATTTCCTTTGGATTTGCTTATTACAAAGAGACCAATTATTTTTGCTTGTAGTAAAAGGCAGAAGCACCTTCACACATGTATTATTCCGTTCCAGTTCCTTTACTGGAGGAAGGAGAGAAGAGGCTATTTAATGAGGTGACAGTTAACTAAACTTTGCTTACCCAGTAAAGCCTGTGGAAAGCAGTTTGAGAGGCAGGAGGATTTAGGCTCATACAGGCTCAGGTGCAGATGCTGCTGATGCTAACTCTCCCCTCATCAGATAAAGATGTCAGCCAGCAATTTCATATGCACAGTTGCTCCATTTTTTAATTCATACCCTGGAGAATAGGCTATGGGTATTGTCAGGACCTGGAGCAATGGGGAGGGGACCAAGTCTAGAAGTGGTGTTAGCTGCAAAATTACAGCCCTGCAAATCACAGGCAGCCTGCGATTTGGTCCCCTGCTCACCCTTAAAACTGTAACCAGTGTTCACAATAACTGTCAGGTCCCTGAGAGTTTCACCTAGTGCCAGTGAAGCCAGTGGGAGCTCTGCTGTCATTACAGACCAAGTGTCCTGCATAAGACTACTTAGTGTGGGTTTATTTTAAAAAAAGAAAAAAAAAAATACAAGCTGTCTCCTATCTTCACTTTTAAATACAGCCTGGCAATGGCCTATCTCCATGGGAGGCAAGCAGCACTGCCTGCAAAACTAAACTAGTTGTGACTGAAGCTGAACTAGGAAAGGGAGGTTTGAGCCAATTGCAATATTAATTCCCCAGCACTTCTACCTCTCTTCCAACGTGTCTGTTATTAAGAACTTGGTATTTTCATAACAGCTGGATAATGGACAGCGGGTGTTTCTGTGGCGACATATTGAGAGCTCAAAGATTAATGTGTCATTTTACTATTTCCATTTTGATATCTCTATGCTGATGAATGCTTGGCAATCTTACCATCCCATTAGTAATATTAAATACTGTAAACCTGCGGTTTAGGGAGATATAAACCATTTTAAAATTGAATGTGACCAATAAAATGCTCTCTGGGCAGTTTTCCAATGCAAGCACTCTCCAAGCTCACTATCAAAATATGGCATAGAAAAGAGCTACTAGATATTTCTTTCATAATCGAGGGTAAAAGATGTGTGCTTTTGGGGTAGTCCTTTATGAACAAGCACAGAGATGAACATGCAGATATTTCTGGTTTCAAATAATGTTACAACATGAATCAGTAACATTTGGAGGAGCTTCATTTAGATTTTCCCATCAGTTTTGGATTGAATCTTTGGCAGATGGAAGCCTCTCTGTTATATCACTCTGTTCTGACAAACTCTGCTCCTCTCATCCATAAAAGATGGCATTGTTTTCTTCAAAGAAAACTCAGAGTAAAGTCCAACGAGCACTGAAAAGAGCTGAATAGGGCCTGGGTGAGGGTATCTCTTTGACACAGAAGCCCTTCTTTTACCAGTACAAGGCTGAGATGAGTTAGTCACCAGCCTGATGAAGTCAATTCCTGTTCCAGTACACTTTCTCCAAGGTCATCCAATGAGTCAATGAGCAAACTGGGCTGAGAACACAGGAGTTGCGTCCTACAAGAGCAATAGTTCTACTATATTTACTACCCAGGGTCTCGTGATTCTTAAAGCTTTTTTTTTATGGGGAACATTGGCATGCAGCCCAAAACAGGCACTATTTGAGAGCTCATACAAAATAAGGTATGTAGCAGGTCAGCATTAGCAGACAGGGAGCAGAGAGGTGGGAGTGCTGCAGAGGGCTTTGGGAAGGGTACAGAAATTCATCCGAGACTCACGATGAACTTTAACGTTTAAACATTTGCTGAAGGGAGAAAAAAAAAAAAGGATTCAATCCCCAAATGAATGGGACTAGAATGTGACCCCAGGAAAGGTCATTAAAGCACAGAGGCACTTTTCCACTCTGTTTGGTTTAGACCCTAGAATGCAATCAGGATGCTTGGCAGCTCTGAGTTTCTACAAGCACCTTAGTAGCATTACATTTAGATGTATATATCCTGCTGCCTTATGTCTTAGCCATAACAGAATCTTTTCTCTGCCCTGAATAAACAAAGCCTGATCTTTTCCCACATCATTTCTATTCCTGTAGAAATACAGAGGTCTGGTTATTGGTCTTGACTTCAGTAAGCTACTTTCCTCTATATATGGGCTGAGGCACACAAAATGCTGAGCTGCTTCTGGACACAATCTGAACCTGGACTCAAGATGACACAAGCAGAAGCAGATTTGCTCAGACCCACTTTGTAGGGGGACTTCCGCGGAAACTTCAAAGGGAAAAGCAAGTGTTTTGAAGCAGCCCAGAGAGAACCCTGCGAAGCACTGACCACCACCAGTACCTGTAAGGTCTGATGGTGAGAGTGAATGTGTTGGAATGAGGTGAACTGGACATGGCTTAGCAGCTCAGCTGTGCTTAAGTTTAAATAGTCAATACCTACCTTCTCCTCCCACTTAACTTCCCTTACAGTCGTGCAGGGTCTTTACTTGAATGTACAGTAGAGTTTGTTGCACTAAGTCCTCAATAAATACTGTTTAAGAAACACCACTGATGACAATCAGAAAACAAAATGCAACAGGAAATCTTCCACACAGACTCTAAGGCCACATAAAGAAAACTTACAAGTTTGTAGATTGTCACAGGATATTAAAAGAAGGAAAAGGATCACAGCAATTGAGCATTAGCAAAGGTAAACATAGCTTCAATCCAAAAGTATCTTCAGAAGAGCTGCCAGTCTGGAAAACCATTACAATAGAACAGGAGGCCATGTGGACACTAACATGCGGGTCCTGACTCACCTGTGTCCCCAGATGACTGCCTAAATATAGAGCTTCTGGACATTTAGATATAGTTAAATATCAATAAGTTTGGCTGATTCCTCAAACCCACAAGATTCTCGGTGACCAGATATCCTCATTTCCAAATGTCACTCTTTAGGAAGGTCTCTTTACAGAGGCTTGTGGGAAAGGGTGTGGGGTGAGAAGCAGAGCTGCTTATTCTTGTCCTCCACATATCCTTTCTCTAGGACGTTCTACCACCCTCTGAAGATAACCACTGGGTTTTACCTATTCAGACAGCAGAGTAACCTGACTTGGCATCTGCTGTTGCCATTCAGTAACTGTTTGCTCTCCTGTGTCCATAAGTTGTTGTTAAATGAGGATGTGAACAAGGTGGCTTCCTATTTCTGTCCTCCTTCATAACCCATGAACAAGAATTGTTTTGATGGCTGATTCAGCCCTTTTCCAGAAATAGGTGTCCCCAGCGCTGGCCTCTCCCAGTCTCTTCCTGCCTTCTTTTAGAGAAGGACTGTGGAGGCCATGCTAGTGCTGGCACTACACAGGGAAGAGATTGTGAGAGTTGGGTGATCTCACTGCACACAGGAAAAGTACACACAAGAAGGCTTCTTACCTTACTCTTCCCTCCTAAGGACAAGAGTGCCCAGGAGCCAGGTGAGCTCAGTCACAAGCCAGGCTCAGCCTGCCCTGCAAAACCATCTCATGGCAGAATATATTAAATTAAAAACTGTGCAACACACACTCAGCTGCCCACAAGTTGGCTGGGACTCAGGAAGTCCAAAAGCTGGGTTTAAAAACCTGTTCTCACAGCTTGAAAGTAATGCTCTTAAAGCTAGGGACAGTGTCAAACAGGGACCGATTAGCAGAAGTTCACCGCTGATTTTGGAGTGTAATTGCCTCATATCAGTAGAGGTTGATTTCAGTTAAATAGATCACAGTGATATCCTTTGAGTCTGGGTAAGCTGATCTAAGATGAAGCTGCCAGTTCAGTGATTTAAAATTAGAGCAATGCTCCCCCTCCTTCAGGCCCCCCAGCATCATTCTTGCTACCACATGCTAACCCCGCTGCAATCTGATGCCGTACCCGACCAAGAATTGCTATGCTGAAGTGGGAGGCAAAGAGAACATAAGCACTGCTGCTACAAAAGTCAAATAGAATTTGCTTTATTACAAAAAGGATGAACAAACATGAGGGTCCATTTCTGTGGCACCGTGACGGCCCTGTGTGCATCTCCTATGTACCACCATTTCTTTGCAGAACAGGGATGTGGCCTCTCTTGAGGAAAAGGAGAACTGCCCAAAGAGAGTGAAATACAACAGTTGTGAGCAGCTCGTTACCTCTGGAAGGTAGGAATGGGCAAGAAGGCACCAAAAGGCTGATAGAGGATAAGTACTCCTTCATTAAAACCAGATAGCTAAAGAAAGGGAAGAGAAATCCAAACAACACACTCAGCTACCTATCATCCATTATTAATAACCCAGCTGGTTGAAAAGCAACTTTTTGTCAGACTTGTGGTGGTCTGATTCTCAAGATAGGACAGCTCTGATGCCCTTCTCCAACATGTCAAAGCCCACATCCTCTGCTCCTCAGGGTTTGATCAACCCTGCCTGACGATGTCAACTCTGCCCATCCACAGGCAAAATAGCAATGTCATGGCTGCTGATCTGGCCCTGTGGGTTCATCCCTTAAAACCCAAAAATTGAGTTTCAGCCAGGAGAGAACAAGAGATTTTGGCTCCATTGGGACAAAAAGCCTTTTCTTTTAAACATCAGAGCTCAGCATCCCCTGTTTATGTATGTGGACACAGTACAGCAGAGCTGTATCTAAATGCTTCCCAGGTATATTAGACCAATATAACACAGATTCCACTGGCTTTTATGGCCCCTTTCCATTTCCTGCTGTCTTGTTATATGACAGGTCTTAAACTTTCCATAAGCTTTAAGCCACATTTTAATCCAGAGCAAACAGCTCCAGTGCACTAAAGGTCAAAAGGCAGTGAGACCATGTCACACACACAGCTAGGATTGGAATCAGCAAATTGTCACTCACACACCATTCATATGGAGTCAACCTCTGGGTTAACAGATATCCAAAAAGCCCATCCAGCTTTTAAAATGATCAATAGTAGCCCATTTTCAATGATCACAGCTAGTAGCCCACTAGCAATCCTAGATACATCATTTCCCTTCTCCCCTTTCCCTACCTAGAACTTGTAAACCACAAGCACTTGCTTTTATGCTCTACATCATTTTTAAGGATGTAATTTTACCTTTCTCTATACTGACTTAATTCTGGATCCTCGAAACAACTATTCATTTTTCTCTGTCCTGCTAATGTTTTCCTCTTGCCCAAACTTCTTCCCTAACTCCCTTTAAAATGCTAATTTTCAAATGCTTTCCTGTCACCTGGTCTCACTCAAAACTTTACTAAGCTCATCTTGAAGTCCCTTGACTCAGTTCTACTCTCATGGAGATCTGAGCAGGGAGATATATGCACTGCAGTCGGTAGAACAATATAAAACTGTTCTGAGAGAAAAGCCAGATGGAGAGAGACACATGAATCCTGGGCATATGAGGACACACTTACAGGATTGACCCTGAGGGGTTTCAAAAGAGTTAATGCTGTCACTGGATTGAAAACTCTGTTTTATGCTAGTAGCACATAAAGCTTTTCACTCTTCTCTGTGGTCGCCTGAAACTTATCAATAAGTATTTACCATGCATTTTTCACATAAGTGACCTTCATACTCTCAGTTCAGCATGCACAGTAATGCCTTGTGCTGCAAGATATATCTGTTGTTTAATAAAACTGTTGTTAGCAGCAATCTAAGAAATGCGTGATCATGTCCTTTCTTTGTGGATCATGTCCTTTTTCTTGCTTTGTGCTGTAGAGGCTGAAGGGGATACAGCTGGGATGACTGGTAAACCCCACAACTTATGTTGGAAAAGTTGAATCTGTGAGCTTAATTTTACCTTATAATACTTTGGTTTACTACCCCCTTCACCTACAATCAAAGTCCCTGCTCCCACCAAGAGGAAATTTGGCCCTCCCAGCCCTTCTAATGCCAAAAAGAAGAGTTTCACGAGAGGAAGCAGCCAGAATTCCGTACATCATTTCTAAAATGACATAACTCATGGTAGAGCTGGGCATTTCTCTTGTACCCTCAAAGCAGTCAGGGGAAAAAGGTTTTGCTTTCTCCAAACTGTATCAGCTGAAAAGCAGCGGCTGCTGAAGACGTCTTTGATGGGAAAATATTTTCATACTGTGAATGAAAGACAGGCTGGCCACAGGTATGGGTCATCAGCAGTGCTAGAAACATGAACTATCAGCTAGACGTAGCACAGCCTTGGGGGATAGACTGAGTCTACTTTCTTTGGACAGCTTCCCCTAGGACTAGCCCTCAGAGAAGCCATTTACCATTTGCAGAGCAGCCCAGCAAGACACCACGGGGCAGAACCAAGTGCATGCTGATCGTCCTGAGAAAAGCCTGCAATGTGACACTCCTGCCGTGCACAGCCTGGAGCAGCTCCTTTTCCTGATGGCAGGGTTGCATTTGCCTAAGGAACCCCAGTCAAAGCGTGGAACTGTGCCAACCTCAACAGGATGTTTGCTGTGTACTGTCACCTCCCAGCAGGACCTTCGTGGTGTGCTGCTGTACTGCTGTTCCTCTCTCCTAGCTATGGGTGTGCAAGACATTAGGAGGGCAAGAGAGATTGCCCAAAGGCCCAGCCTTTACCCACCAGTCCTCTGGGAGAGAGAAGGAGGCACACCTCTCCACTCTCCTCACCTTGTCCTGTTTCTGGGCACTGGAGGACTCTGACCGCAGCTTATTGTGCTGAGGGTGTTTGAATTCAAAGCATGAATATTTCAGAGCCTGTCTTCCCGCAATAACATCTGTGATGGCTCTTTATCAAGTGTTGCACTCCAATGCATGACTAAACATGCTAAAATCCATGAGGCAACAGATCACACATTTCTGAGATGTTCAAAGAGAAAACGGGATGTCCACTCAGTTGAAATAGGCAGTCCAAGCACATGCACAAGACAAGGGATGAGGACATTAAAGAGATAATACAGACCAGTTAGGATACTATTTTTTGTCTGCCCTCTGTGAAGAGACAGAAGATTTTCCCAGCATGTCAGTGACCTTCTCTTGCCTACACATATCTAAGGCTGCGCACAAGTCTTTGCTCATGAGAGTTATCACTGGAGCCTTTAAAAAAGCCCATATACCCAAACATTACATCGAAGATGGGACACTAAAAGAACAGGGTGAAGGATTTGTTAACTGCTTCATCACTAACACCATTTTGGCAGGTACTAGTGACATAAGATAATAAAATTTGCATGGCACTGTTTTATATCAGAGGAATTTACTGTTTGGGAAAGCTGCTGTGAGAACAGCTCTGAAGAGACCTGCTCGTGAGAGTGGTACCCACAGGAGCGGTGCAGCAGCCCAGCCCCAGCCTGGCAGCTCACCCAGGCTCACTGCAGGCTGGGTGATGGTTGCCTCCTGCCTCTGCCTGGTGCAAGCAGTGTCCCACCAGTAACAAACAAGGTACTGCTTTTGAGGAATGGGCTGGGATCAACCGCTGGGTTAATAATTAAGTAACTAATGTAATTGTCCAAGTACTATTGGACATGAATGATTTTAAGTCATTACCCAAATGTGATTGTTCCAGTTGGAAAGTCCTGGGTCCCATCACAACAAAGAGTGGTGACTTACATCAGCTTTCCACACAGCAGGGACGACTGATGGGAATTTAACACAGGATGGCATTTCCAAAGGTGCCTATGCTATTTCAGAGACTAATGTAAGAAAAAGCTTATTGTGATGAGGGTGTTTGAATTCAAAGCATGAATATTTCTGGCCCCAGTTACCCTGTATTTCCAGAGACCATCGTTCAAGCTCCATTTAGCAGGTTTCAAATTCGGTTTCTACAGGATTTAAGCAGTATTATCCAGTAACCCCTCTGAGTGAAAATAGCCCTTTAAAAGATTTGAAGATTTACTTGTTTATAGAAGAACAATTCTTCCATTGCAAAATTCTGCATACTGAGTAAATCACATCGTTTAGTGATTCATTTTGCAATTTGTCTGGATACAAAAGACTTCCAGCTGACCACATGCCTGGAGCTTCTCCTCCACAACCCACGGTGGGTGGCAGCAGAGGCTCGGCAGACGGGGCAGAAGCAGCCTGAGTCACAGAGATGTTTATCTGGACAAGCAGATGTTGCAAAGGGTGACTTCTCACATTGTTTTGTCCTGGTAAAAAAAAAAAACCAAACCCAGAACCAAAAAAAACCAACACAAAGAAAAACAACAAAACCCAAAAACCAAAACACTAAAACACTTTCTTGTAACTAAAACAAAAGAAGAGACAGAAAACCCATTGACAAATACATTCCTGTTAAGCATCCTGTCCAAAAATGTTCATGTACTTGTAGCAATATGCATAACACAGCCAGAGTTGTTTGATGCTGAGCACGAGTAGAGCCTGTAGGGGCTTGAAAGACACTGTACTTTTAAAGACAAGTATCTGCCTTTAAACTACTTGCTGTTTGATGCAGCCTGCAAAGTATTCAGTCTTGAGAAGAAATGTTAGAGATGTCAATGACAAAAGTTGTCTCCGTGGTGACAAATGATCAGCAGTAGCTAGAGATCAGGTGGCTGCTATCAGATGTTAGGAAATTATACCCAGGTCTTTACAGCATGGTATCAAGATTTTAGTGACAGTCCTTCCCAAGACACCCCTAACACAGAATACCTATTAGAGAGAAACCTTCATTAAAGTCAGTATGCATCAAAGCCAAAGTCTTTAAAATTCCACTTAGTGGATCTAAAAACATAGAGGTAACTGTTGTCTCACACGTGCCTTCAACGTTCATGCTCTAAAGGTTTTGGCCATTTAAACACTTTTGCTCCATTCCAAAGAACACCTGGCCTCACCCACCTCATGGGAAGCATGGTGGCAACCTTCTACATTTTCACAAAGGACAAGGTAAAGGCACAGTCCTTTCCTTCTAACTCATCTTCCAACCCAGGGACCTGACCGGCTGCTTTGATGTAAGCACTCACAATATTCAGATCCCTCTACTAAAAACTGGCTTCAACCATAAGTAGGATGGAGGAGCCTCCCAAACATCTCTCCTGTTCTCAAAACATGGTGGCACACCTGGGACTAGGCAGGAGGAAAACTGGTGGCTCAGTGAGCCACAGAGAGGTCAGTCAGGCCCTAAACCAGCTTTTATATGGAGCTGGCTCAAGTTTACCAATATTTTAATACATATTTTAGTGAATGATTTCCATATGATGTGCATGCTCATTTTTTCAGAGTTGTCAAAGTAATTTTCTTTTATTTTTGTGGATAAAAGCTTTTAAAATCATATGAAAAGTACAATCTCCCCTGCCCCAAACTACAGAAATTTCCTATTGTAACTATTCCTTACTGGGGGGCACGATCAAAGCCAGCATTAGAAAACACACACTGTAAAAACACTAGAAAGGTTAATAGAAATAGAAAGCATTAACTATCAAGCATTAGCAGTAATCCAAAGAGAAATACCGTATGTCTTCATAAAAACCTATTTTTTCATTAAAAATCCATTGGAATGCATTGCAGCTTACACAGATTTGGGTCAATTAAAATCCACTGGAGTAAGAAAGGACAAAAGAAATACAATCTGATTTCACTAAACTTCTGTCTTTCGATGTGGATGACTAGTCTACACTAGTAGATTCATTCTTATCCCAGGATCAAGCACAATTTATTCTTTTAATTATATAAAAATAAACTTATCAGAAAAAAAAAAAGGACCATCATTTGCTTAAAATTCTGTAGGGCAACTCCCAATACCCAAATATCTGGTGAACAGTTTTACTTCAAATGATGCATTTGGAGGTGACTTTGTGGAAATCATGCTGTCACTGTGACCGGAGGGAAAAGGAGGTTTAAAATGATTTATATTCTGACTGTTCCTCTAGCTTATGGGACCATAAGTCACAATAGAAGTTTAATTCATTTATAAGGTTAAAAACTTTGAACATTGCTTTTTCTTTTTTTTTCCTTAGAATCTCATATTAAAAGTTTTGTAGTGAAAGGAATAAAAAGCAACTCCCAGTCTGTTGCTTGACTATTTAGGACAGATGTGCTGCCAAAGTCCAGCATTCTTTTTTAACTGCTTACACATGTACCCCAGATGAGTTTATTGGTGAAACCTAGGTTTTATTCTTGGGGATATGGTTATAAATTAAAAATACAAAATAAAATGACAGCTCCCTCCTACTTTTGCATGTTAACTTAATCTACTAACTAAACTATTTTCCTTTCAAGCCTCTGTTTAAATTTGGCCACGTAGGCTAAAAGTCCAAAGCTGATGGAGATAAGGGAACATTAGGAAAGAGTTTCAGTTAAGACTCAGTCAAATTGGAGTAGAGATCAACTGATGATAAACAAGTTAACAAATGGATTTTTGGAAAACGTATATATTATTAAGCTGTCTCCCAACTGCAGGATCCTTGGCACTTGGCAATGTAAGAGATCTCAGGCTCTGCTCTTTCTGGAGCTGCCGCAACTTTGCAAACTTTGTGCTCAATCAAAAGAGGAGTAAAGTTTTTTAAAACTAAACAATGGGTAAAATCTATTCATAGTGCAGTTCCATTTACTTGTCTGAAGTTAGCCTAGTAATGAATTGTAACCATATATTTCACCTAGAGGATTTACTGAGTGAAACTGAAAAGGGGCTTCAAAACAGTCTATAAGGTCAGGCAACAGAAGAAAGACTGCACAGTACTGGAAACTCAATCATGGTCTCCTCAGCCTACTGTTCACACATACCTAATAACACAAAAATATCTCCTCAAAATTAACTATGGGATTTTAGCCAAAACAGCAGTTGTAATTAACCCTCTGAACAATTTGTGTAGGAATAGTGAATTCCATGCTACTTGAAGTTTTTCACCAGGGTACTTCAAACATGTACACCTGAGTTGAAACAGAAGTTGCATGCTTAAGACAAAAAGGGATGGGTTAAATTCTGTGACATGTGCTAAGCAGGAGTTCACATATGGTCATCATGAATTTACTAAAGATCATGGATCCATGATGTGCAATGATTTTTTAAGACACAGTTCAGAAAAACTGCTAGAGGCTGGCTTCATCTTTCCTTGTCCTCTGAATAGCTTCATCTAACTTCAGAACAAATCCCATCTATTTCATTGCCTTCTGAATATTTCAGGGACATACGAGAGCTCACAAGACACAAAAATTAAAATGAACTCAGAAAGAATCACATAGGATTTTCACCAGGGTAGCAAGAGAACAAGGCACAGACTCTGCCATCATGAGGGAACATCTCCTTCCTGCGCTGGCCCCATGAACAATGGGTACATGCAGAGTTTCGGCGAACAGGACCCAGAAGTTACAACACAGTCTTGCACAGTGGCAGAATAAAATGTTGGAGCTTTAGTCTTCCAGAACAGTTACATGTGACCATTGAAATATCAACTACTTTTCTAACTCTAAACCATCTATGACATTTAAGTTAAAATAAAGTGTATTGGCATCTATATCACGAAGTCGCAATTAAACTTTAATGAGAGGCTTAAAATTTACCAGCAGAATGTATTTTTTGAATGGGTAACCCACATCAAAGATGCCATTTTCCATCACAGAGATAATATTTTAAAAATAACTTCCTAGATTCGCATCCTTCCAACAGATGATTCAGGAAGGGAGGAAATTTATACAGAGTTCGGTCTTGACAAGCTTAGAGCGCTCTTCATTCTTGCACTAATACTGCTGTTTGACGAACATATTAAATTGTGGAGGAGGACTGAGAAACAGAGGTCAGTCAGAAGAAAGAGAAAGCTTACTCTGAGTGAGGACACCTTTTAGATGTGCCAAAATTAGTTGAGTGACTAATTAAGACAGTAATTCAAATTAGAACCAGCTGGTAGTTTAACATTCCTCAGACCCTTATTTAGCAAAATTTTTGAGCATTTGCCTGGTTTTAGTCCCACCAAAGTCAATTAACAATCAAAGAGCAGTTCAGAAAGTTTGAAATCTGAGAACCATTTCCCCTATTTTTTGGAGACTGCTAAATTAAAGGTTTCTGGGGCTTTGGCCTGGTGTTAGCTAGCTGGGTCCTGCACAAAGGTTTTGTACAATGAAACCAAACCACCACTACATCTTGTATAGCCTACGTATAAACACAGCAGTGCAACACATGGGGAAAGGTTTTGCCTCTGTGAATCATCCTGCTCACATCTTGTTTCCAATGGTGACCAGAACCACCATTTGAGTGCAAGAAATCTGTTCTACAGAGACCCAATCACAGGAAAAGCTTCTTCCTTATCTATTTAAGGACCGGCACTTCATTGACATCTGAGACCTTATTTCCCTTTTTAAATGTCTATATAATCCCAACTAATACAATTGTTTCAGATCATGAAGTTTATTTTGCTTCTGTAACAACTTGAGGAAGTGAGTTCCAGTGATTAATTACACATCCTGGACCAGGATCTTACACGTCTGGTTTTGCCCAAGTCGGCCACATCAGCATCAGTTCAGGACTCTTTTTTCACATCAGTACGATGACCACCTTCCTCCAGAGATGCACTAAGCCTGGGAAGTGGAGAAGGCAAGCAGGTCCACAAAACTCCCCTCCAAAAATCCCAGCATTAGTGCACAGTAGAAAGTCTCTTCCTCTAACAGATCCCTTCACCAGAGCTTTGAAGTGAGTCGTGAGTCCTTTTTCCTTAACAGTTGCCAAGGACACAATGCATCACAGTCACAGAAAAACTAAAGTGGTTGTTGGCAATACCAATAAACTCCTGAAGCTTTAGCAAAACGTTAAAACCTCTCATACTACTGTAGAGGAATAATTTGTATTCCCTCCTGCTGTCTCAGACCAGGTGGAGTCACCCCTTTCTTTGATTGCCTTTTCAGGTTTTATTTTGGGCTTCGGACCTCAGGGAGAAGGATTTGTGGTGATTTTCTGACACTGTTAACTTGCCAGAAATTTAGATACATCCTCATGTTATCTCAAGCAGTTTGGGCATATCCTAAGGAATGTAGCCATTTCTGTACTGGAAAGGTTTTATCGCTGCTATTTTGGGGAGATATCTTGTATTTGCCACAAAGTTGGCTTTTCTGATACATTCACAAAACTGCTGCATGCGGCTCCCCTGCTGCATTCCATATAAAGGTTTATTGATGAATCTTTTTGATGTGCACAGGTTGCCATCATCTCAGAGTGTGAGATAATGGATGTAGCTTGTGGAATATTGTGTTATATATTCGGGAAATAAATCACACCGCAAGTTCCTTAATGTATGTTTCACAGTGAGGCACGTATGTCTTATCTCTTCTTGTACAAGCATAGGCAAGATCTGCAAATATTCTTAGCAAAAGGGGAAAAATGTTTGGGGGAGGCAAAATTCCTTCTTGGCTTCCTGAAAAGGTTTGTATGAATCGTCTGAGCAACGATCTGCAACCCAGCAAACGCCTTGCTTTTCCATAAGATTAAGCCCCTTAGGAGCATATTCTATTCTGAGAGCAGGGAGCAAGAAAGAAAATAACCTTGCAGTATCCTTTAAGCCTTATCCAAACAAGAGTCAGGATTTTTTTAAAGTGACTAATGACTGTAGGTGCCTTGAGACTCCATAAAGAGGTCTGATTTCCCGGGCTTAAGGTGTTGACTGAAAATAACAGCCTTGCTGGTGCCTCATGTTAGCCAATCTAACAAGGAGGCACTCAAACTCACTGGATTTTTCCCTTACATCCATCAACTTCTAGTGCAACCTACTGGTGATACGGTGTGGCAAATAACCTACAGCCTTGGTGCTTCAGAGACTCTTCCATGTTCCATTGCCTGCACAAGACCAAAATATCTGTCCTGGTTGTTTGAATCAAAATTGCTCTAATCCAATTTGTCAGATAGGGAAATTTTGGAGACTCAAGACTGAGACCTTCTCTACTTCCAAACCCCAACTGGGATGAGAAGAAAATTAAGTGATTTGCCCCTTTAGAAGTCAAAGATAACCTCCAAGCTGTAAAACAATCAACTCGCGTGTTTTAAAGACCTCAAGCAGACAGACTAAAGCAAAAACAACCAAGGTGCTAATTTCAGCAATTGATCTCCAGGCCAGTATTCATTTCAAAGGATACTCATGATCAATTGAGTATTAACATTTCCAAACAACTAATATAAAAAGAAATATCCTGTACTGGGTCAAATGAATTTTTAAAGGAGTGTAATTCATTCCGACTGATATACCGGGGAACATATGTTAAAAATAAAAACTCCGTGCAGCATATGAACTGTTACGATTAAAATAATGGAAGCCCACCCTCTAGGGTAAAAATGAATTTGCCTTTACCAATGATAGAAAACAGCAGTGCAGCATTTGGAACCAGAAAACTAATGTTCCTCCACCACATTTTGAAAGGCACCCCCAGACCACCTTCAAGAGAGGATCCCTTGCCTGTGAAGATTCACTCCCCAGTGTGCTCATCCCTTGTGCCTTACTTTGTTCACAACAGTAAGGTTGTAGGTGGCTTAAGATAGCACTGGGCATGGATAGTTTTACTGCAGATATTTCCAGATTGCTTGCAAGAGCTAGGAGGACAGGGGATGGGAGACATTCAGTGTTGCAACTGGAAACACGGCATAAAACTTCATGTACATTGGCCAACACAGCGTGATCTCTTGCCTCCTCTCTGTAGAATTAGGATACCATGTGCTTGTAGCTGAAACAAAGGGAAACAAGACCATGTCTCCAGTCAACCAGAGTCTGCATGTCCTGAGCAATGCTGTAGCTTTAAACATAGCAATTAGGTGTGAATTAGCCACTCATATTCTGACTATCCATATGGTTTATTTTGCTTGTCATGGACATGTGTACCTGGCAGGACAGACAAAGGAGCCTGGGAACACAGCAAGAACATTATCGACTGATAGGCCAGCACTTGTCCACTACCTTTATCCAGTCTGCTTTTCTGCAGCTGAGCTTTTCACGCTAGGGAGTCTGTGGAGTCAGACCAGAGAGCAGAGATTGAGCTGGATTCCTGTCAAACCCCACTAATAAGGGCACGTTCACACTGGCCTGGGAGGAGGCCAGACATCAGACCCACTGACTATTCACCACCCAAACCTCTTGCCTTGAGCCAGATCATGTTTTCAGGCACCTCAGAAAGTTCTCACCTCCCAGGGAACCAAAAGCCTGCCAGGCCTGTGAAGAGTATCTAAGCTCTCTGTTCAACTGCTATGTTAATTGTAAGGTGCTCACGCACAGTGGCAAACCACAGGCTCACTTGCAAGACAGCTCAGCTGTCTAAGTTATGTTCCAGCTGTCCATTGCCGATTCCCAGCTAAGATGAAATAACTGCCATGTGAGCACTCAGCCCACTTCAGAAGAAAGTGGAACAGTTTCAAATCAACAGGCAGCTGAAGTGACCCTGTTCTGCTTAGCCGTGAATCAAAGTGCTCACACGAGCCACTGTGTCTCAGCTGAGAAGGACTAACGAAAAAGCTGGAAGATCCCAGCCAATAGTTTTAGTCACCACAGTGTTCCCTGCCTTGGGATTGAGGGGTAGGAATCAACCTCTCCTGCTTCCAGGCATTTGACATTGACTGCTACCATGGAAAAATGGCCTGTACTCAGGCTGCTCCTGGACGTGAGGGGACTCAGTCACATCTTATTTTATACGCTAACTCCAGAGCGGCAACACCTGATGATGAGACATGTGGTCCCAAGCCATCGGTCAGGCACAAAGACAACCACGCAGAGAAGCCTTAAGCAAACACATGAGCAAGTGTGCAGTAGTCAAGACATCATTAAGGTGATAGGAAATACTGTGGACAAATGTCACCAACCGGCTTCCTCTGGCATGGCACATACAACTGTCATGGTATCTCTGGTTCATTTGTCCTCTGTCCTGGGCAATGCGCACAGAGCGAAAAGGCTTTTTCTGATGGACAGTGCAAATTCTACACAACAGGCCTACCATGTAAAATTACTGCTATCTTTATCTTTTTAAGATTGGTCAGTCAGAACTTCTTTACCCTGGTAGCCCTAAACAAACATTTTGTAACATGGTAGTGTTCAGTCTGAACTTTCCTTTCCTTTCCACCTTAGCACGCACTTGCTCTGCCCAACCCTCTATATTCTGAATATTCCTTTTAAAGGATGTTCAGGCAGATAGGTCAGCCTTGGACTTCTGGACAAGAAATCTTTTATTTCTTGGAAATGTGTTAAATTGTATCCACGGTCCGTTATATATAATACAGGACGTTGCTGACTGACATCATCTGCTGACTGACAGCTCCAAGCTGGCTGGTCAGTTTAAGCTGTAATTGGCTCCAGTCCCAGTGAGGCTGGAAGAGACTGTGACACTAGTGATCTGCTGGTTCCATCACAAACATCCACAGCTGAAAGCCCTTTGCAGACTACCCATAAAAGTCCTTGTGGGCCTCCAGTGGCCAAAAAAATTGCACATTGGGAACTCCTGTTCTAGAAGGAAATGCTGCCTGACTTCCACAGGAGGCTTTCCGTGTTAACCTGGTTCCCATAGCACTGCCTTAGCTGCAATGTCATGTCTGCATGGATCTCTCTTCCCTTGCCACTTCCTCTAGATGCAATGCCAATACAAGGTGCCATGTTTCCTCCTCATAACACAACTCAAGGACCCCAGTTCCCTAACATAAAAACAGTGATTGCATCTGTATGAGTTTCAGGTAGATGTTGGCAGTTGGATCTCTACTCATTCACTTATGGAGGACCCTACCTCACATTTTAACTCTGTTATAGCCTGTGCTCTGTGAAAGGCTAAGAGAGGAGAGGGGAGTTTCTCTTGCCTGTCATTTGAGCTGTACTGCTCAGTTATACACAAGAACTCAGACTATAATGAACGTGTCCTTCAGGCTATGTTCAATCCTGCTGCTTTGCTGCATACGGTAACAACTGTCCCTCACACATAGACAAGCTGCACTTGGCGCACTGGCTTTGCACACCGGGGGGCAGAGCCCTTGCTGGCAGAACGCTGGTGTCACCCAGGCAGCTATAGCTCAATGCCTTCTGACCCAACCTCTCGTTCACCAACAGTCAGCAAAAGCGAGCACCTTTGCTTCCTTTCCTAGGAATCCCACAAGTCTGGGATCAATGCACAAAGAAGCTGAATTAAGGCCATGTCAATTGTGTAATGTAAAATTCAGGGATAAAGCTGGGAGCAGACAATGCATATACCCTCTTCATCTTGCTGAATGTTCCACCTATTAGGCTTTCCTCTGTCTGACCATGCCCACACTGTTTTAACAGCATTGAATTAAACCTGGCTATATTAAAAATGTTCAGTTGAAAGCTGCAAATGAATGTATCTGAACTCAAGGTCCTTGTCCTTCTCTTCTCCACTCTCATCTTCTTCTATCTCATCTCTTCTCTTCTCTTCTCCCTTCCTCCCTCCCCTCCTAGTCAGCATTTTTGCAGTTTATATGATGCTCAACTCTGGCATTTCAGCAATGCACTTGGAAGTTGCTCCTAGAGGCTAAACTTCATTCTCCCATATGAGTTTTTTTGTTCCACTCTTGAACTGGCATTTCTTGGAAGGCCAAGTACTCACAGAACTATAGCACACGGCAATCATACTACATGTCCAGATGGTATGTAAATATTAATATTCACACGGCACTGAAGATTACAAGATAATTAGAGGCTATGTAACCATGTAACTCAGTTTATAATGAGTATGACAGTTATAGGACCAAATTTTGTCATTCTTCCAGGCCTGACTCTTTGGAATCTCTTTTTTTGACCTTTGTTTATGAGGAATTAATCATTTGGAACCCGACCCACAAAGTTCTAGACTCAATGCAAGTCTTCCATTGACTGCAGCATATTTTGGTGGAGATCTCTGATTAAGTAAACTCCCTTGAGTCCTTGGCAGCTCAGATGTCAAGAGCATTACAGGCCTCCCGCTACCCCATCCCTCAGCAGCAGCATCGAAGTGAGTTATCAGAAACCTGCCACATGAGATTCACCCTTTGGAACAGATGAGGGGGTCAGGCAAAGCCTTTCATTTGGACAGAGAACATGTACATCCTTGAGCACGCTAGGTCATGTACTGACAGTGTCATTAGGCTACTATGTCTAAGGGTCCACTGCCTGGCTCTGCTCCCAAAATGAGAGTTTTGGCTCTCTGCCAAAACCAGACCAGCTCCTGCCAGTCAGTGACTCTCACATGGACCCCAGAGGAGCAGAGGGTCTGTGGGGCTGTGTCATAGCCAACTCCCTATGAAAGGAGCATGAAGTGGGAGCTGTAAGAGTGAAATGTGAACTTGCTTTGGCCTTGGCAGGCACAGCATGAGGAAAGAGGGCTTGGAG
>NW_008825255.1:1148908-1151807 GCF_000699105.1 Pygoscelis adeliae
CAGCTCCCCTCTCTCCTTCCCAGCCACCATATTTGATCAGACTTTGCTTTTCTGGTGGTAACATCTATTTCTCTTTCTGGCTTGCACACAGCTATGGAGCTAGTCAAACCATTTAGCCATCTGAATACAGCCCTCAGTGGACTTGGACCCTATTGCTCTATGGGACCTGTTTACAGGCACTCTCTGCTTTTTACAGATTTATTCCTTTGACTGTTTTTCTGCTAGCTGTGGATGGGTAGCAAACATTGCAAGGAAAAGATGCCAGTGGACAAGTTTCCTCTCAAGTGTTGTAAGAATCCTTCACAGAACAAAACTGTCAACAGACTACATCCCTTGCTGAAAAATTGATGTGTTTTAAACCAGAAGAAAACTGACTGGTGAATAGCAAACAACAATTAATTAATACTGGCCTTTGTTTTATTAGCAAACTGTGGAAAGTCAGTTCTTAGTCAATTATGTTCACAGAGAGGCATTTCAGAGAAGTTCACAGATAGGCAACAAGCAACAGCATCACTCTGCTCAAAAAATGAGACCTAAAATAACGTTTTATGGCATTCTCCCTAAACACAAAGAACCCACTTAGAATACCATTTTACTGTATTTTCTGTGCACATGTTCAGTAAAACCCAGAAATGTTACAGTGAGATGTTTGTGAGTCTTTTGAAATTAAAGTGTTTCTCAGGTAAATACATGTGTTTTAGGTGTTTATTATTACAGTATGTTCTGAAGCTGTCTCCATCCTATGCTGCTGGAAGACTGGATCAAAACAGATCTTATTTAAAGCCAATATTTCACCATCAGGTTATTCCACAATACACACAAGAAAGCAATTAATAAGGTAATATCTAAATAGTCCACATTTCACAACAATTCAGTTATCTATTGTTTCTTCCTCTGCCCATATACACTCTGTGCCCTGGGGGCTGAGGCTTCACAATACAACAGCCTCCCATGCCCCAGCAGCTTACTCCCCACACCCTCTGCTGCTTCTCCCTGCTCATTTGTGTACCCACCGGAACAAGCTGGCTCATGTTTTGTGCAAAATTTCTTCAGCAAATGATGCTTGAGCTGCAAATAGTTTGTAAAGTAATTGGAATTACATTTGTAAATACATAATTTAAAAGCTTACATTGTAGTGCTACAAAATGGATTGTGAAGGCTTTCTCCTACCCACTTAGACAACTTTGTATGTATTCATTGTGAGATGAATTCCAAAACATCACCATTGACTGCAATTCAATATGTGCTTTTTGCAGTCATTTTAAAAAGGCAAGCCAACGTATCATTCATTCACATGAGTTTTCACAAATAGCAGTCTCCCATTGATCCCTGAAACTAAATACACAAAGCAGGCTGAACTGAATTTCAGCTTTGATGTTGAATGAACTTAAACAAAATGGTTTGCTGTTATTAATTTCTACTACTACATTTTTATCTGCATGTAAATGGTTGTGATTCAATTTCATAATTACTGACAGTTCAAAGCTAAGGAAAGAAGTGATGTGAATTACCTCTGTGCTCCCACCAATGCCTTTTGCCTGTGTCATGCACTCAGTAAGGGACAGGAGGTGACCATGGGCTGCAAGCTCTCTGCTGCAGGCAGGCAAGTGCATGGAGCTGCAGAAATGATGGTAATCAAACCTTCGGAGAACCACTAATTGGACTTCACATTTGTAAATTCAACACCACAGTGAATTTCCTCTGGAGTGTCTGTAGTTGCATGTTCTTCTGAGCAGCAGTATGTGTACATTTAAAAAAGATCTCTATTCTTGGTCTAAAAATTAGGCTCCATCCATGGAAATGAATGCTCTACATTCTCCCAAAAACTGTACTGCCATAGATACCTAATGGGTCACAGCGTGTTACCAGGTCACTTCTACAAACCTCTATAAATGACTAACTGTAGTCAGTCAATGCCAACAGCTGTAGAACAAACTCTTGCTTCAACTGAGAGAGATTTTATGTTCAAAGCTCTCTGTAGAGGACAAGAGGGTTACAGCCTTGCATTTGGAAAAGGAGTCATATCTTTCCACCATGTAAGGTCAGTCCCAGCTCCTGAGTGAGGCATCAGGACATATGGCAAAGAATATGAGAATGAGATCTGGGCAAAGAGGTATCAATGGACATTTTCACCAACTACTCAAAAACTGGAAAAAATACAATACCTCTCAGAATATACATTAAAGCAATGAGCCAACCAAGCTGTTTCTTTATCTTCATTTCTTACGTTTATTCATATTTGTTAGGCATATTCAACTAACAGGAAAACTATTAAATTTGACTGTGGATCTGGACAGTGGATCAAGAAATGTCATAAATACTCTTTTTGATGATTTTCATAATATTCAGCGCAGCTGTCTGACAGTGCCAGACAGGACGATCCAATGCCTTACCCCAAGGAGGTTGCAGCAAGTATTGCCAGCATGCCTGCATGAGTGCTCTGTCCTCCATGTGCAAGATCATCACAGAATCACTTGGTGACACCCAAGTACGAAAGGAAAGGCGGGAGTGTTGATCTGCTCGAGGGTAGGAAGGCTCTGCAGAGGGACCTGGACAGGCTGGATCGATGGGCCGAGGCCAACTGTATGAGATTCAACAAGGCCAAGTGCCGGGTCCTGCACTTTGGCCACAACAACCCCATGCAGCGCTACAGGCTTGGGGAAGAGTGGCTGGAAAGCTGCCTGGCGGAAAAGGACCTGGGGGTGCTGGTTGACAGCCGGCTGAACATGAGGCGGCAGTGTGCCCAGGAGGCCAAGAAGGCCAACGGCATCCTGGCCTGTATCAGAAATAGTGTGGCCAGCAGGAGTAGGGAAGTGATCGTGCCCCTGTACTCGGCACTGGTGAGGCCGCACCTCAAATACTGTGTTCAGTTTTGGGCCCCTCACTACAAGAAGGACGT
>NW_008825255.1:1152131-1178554 GCF_000699105.1 Pygoscelis adeliae
ATTTAAGACGTGTAGATGAGGCACTTAGGAACATGGTTTAGTGGGCATGGTGGTGTTGGGTTGACGGTTGGACTCGATGATCTTAGAGGTCTTTTCCAACCTTAATGATTCTATGATTCAATGAAAGCTTTCTAATTATATCAGCTCTCAACCCCATACAACACAACCTTTTCTATAGCATTGTCTCTTATCTTACTCGGCCTTGTACTTTCAGATGTCCATATATAAATTAATTGAAAATTAATTATCTTCAAATGGAGCCTACCATTTTTGAAAGACCTAGCCATAGACCTTGTTTGACAGAAAAAATATTCATTTCTAATCTGAGTAAAAGTGAATGTTAGAGCATCTTTTGAGGGTTAGATTTGGCATGGCTAAGTATCTCATAACCTTTGTTTCTCCCATGTGGTTGATTATCCCCGTGCCTAGTTTCAGTCATGAGCTAGACACCATCAGCACTGAACCTGTTTATGGGTTTAGAGCAAGTACATTTATTACTATACAAGTTGGCAGGAAATGCAAAGGCACGGTGGGAGGAAACTATGACCCACAGAAACATACGCACTGTCAGCTCTACCACCAAAGGAAAGCACTAAGGCCACAGCTCCCATCTGAGCAGTGTCAAACCCATGGAGGACATAGCATAAAGCTGGCTCTCCCTGAGGGTGTGGGGAAGAGTGATAGTGAAAGGAAGTCTTCGAGAGAGAGCTGCTACAGAGCTGATCCCTTCACCCAGCGCAGAGCTGGCCCTGAAGAGTGCTCCCTGAGCTGCAGATATAAAAGGCAGCAAAAACCCTGACAAGGGGTTTGGGGCATTGACAAGTCAGTCGAAACCCAAAAGATCCTGCTAGATATGAGCTTGCTGTGATTAGATTAAGTGTTCTCTTTCTGTAATTTCTTTGCCTACCTCTTTTATAAACATTTGTAACTGTGTTGCCTATATTGGAAGCTGTAAATACTTGCCCTGGCACTCTTCCCAAAACTCTCCTTTAATTTAAACCAGGCTAAGGTAGCTGGGTAAGATCAAAGTGTTTTTCACCAAGACTATGGTGAATTAAAAAAAAACCAGTACTAAGAAACCATATCAAGTATCCAGCTCCCCAACTTGATACTTCAAGAGAGCCAAAGGGTAAATGACCTGCCCTTACAGAAGCTACATGGGCTAATTGAAGACTTTGCACTATGGGGAAGGAGAAGCAATCCTGTGACCACAGCCTTCTCTGGCATACAGCGAGGTGGTGGGAAGCAGTCCTGAGCACAAGGAGCCTCCAGGCAATATAGGAGATTTTTCTAAGGGAAAAGCATTTTTATTTTCCATGCTTGCACATGGCAGACAACATTAGACAGCTTGGCAGACCTGCTAAGCTTTTTAACACTTTCAGAAGTCACACATACCTCTATACTTGCAAAACCAACCCTGGAAAATCTAAGCGCAGCTGGAGAAAACCTGGGAAAGTTTTGAGTGTGCAAAACCTGTGGTTTCACAGCCCAGCCACAAAATCAAGTCACTGTTGTGTCGGAGTGGCATGATACCCATTTCAGTCCCATGTTTTTTCTGTTAAGGTTTTCGAATAGGGATTTCAAGTTCAAAAACAAATAGCTGTTTGAACTGTTGTGTTTAATCTCTATGTTGAATTCATGTGGTTAGTTACTATCCTAGGTGACCTTTAGTATCAAAGGCAGCAAAATCCTTGGACCACAGAGTTAGGTTTTGGTGTGTGTTTAAGCCAGCATGGTCCATCTCAGTTGGATTCCAAAGACACTATCACAATGCAAACAAAGTTCATTGTTACTTATAACCTTCATTTTGCCTTAAGAACCAGCAGAGAATGAGGCTTTGTGTAGGTGCCACACCAAGAGAACAGTAGACTGGCCCCACGGAAGGAGCTTATGGTCCAAATAGAGACCTGGTGGTGGGAAACACACAAGCCCGGACAGCACAACATACACAAAACAGTAGTTCCTTGCTGTTGGAGAGGTGGATTGGCCAGAAGGTTTAGCTGATGAAAGGGAGAAAGCTGCCGTAAAAAAAGGCAGGCAAAGGGATAAGTGTGGAGTGACACAAAGCTGAAGAAGTTGAACAAAAGGGAATGGGAGGGTGGACATAAACAGGCGATCAGCACGCGTAGCTGGAGTCCAGGCAAAACTCTGGAGAGTTCTCTGAGTGCCAGAAGTCCCGGGTTGGGGCTGGCTGCAGTCTCTGGCCAGCTCCTCTGCAGGTTTTCCCACAGGCCACGCAGGGGAGCAGGGAGGATGAGGCATCTGAGCAGGGTCCTCCCCTGCACACTTCTGGGTTCAGAAGGTTGCTGGCAAGCTCTGTCTCTCTCCTTCCCCTCCGTGCAGCAGGCCCGGTTTTGGCTGCCTTCACAGCTGCAGCTGTTCCTACCAGCTGGAATCAACCGTCCTGGCCCTGTTCCAGTTCAAAAGCAATTACATTCTTGCAAGTGGATATTGCAACTTCCTGTCCTAAACAATCATGTACTGTTCCACTGCACTGTTAACCAGCTGCTGCCTTCTACCCAGCGATGGCTGCAGGCACAGGGTGGGGCCTTGGAAGAAAGGTGGTGGTGTATCAAGTTAAGATCATTCCTGTGTAGGTTTGCCTGCAGTTTAGGAAGTTCAGGGAGTGCTTCCTGCCAGCCCTGCGTGCCTGCACATAGCATCCAGGGCTCCAGCACTGTAAGGGTGAGGAAGAATAGCATTATCTGGGCTAGACACTGCAGCAGGAGAGTGCTTTTTCTTGGCCCAAATCTTTCAAGGGAAATCTTCCTCTATGCCTAAACTTCATAAAATAAAGCATCTCCAACAGCTGATGCAAGAAATCCCTTGCCTTTGCCAAGCATTTAAAACCAGAGCCTGGCCCATAACACCTGGAAGAGACTTCTGTAAAACATCTTAGTGCAAAAGGTGCTGAAGGCATCTAAACGATTAAGTGGGATTTCTGGTCCCAAACTAACATACATAGTTTCCTGCAGTTAGTCTTCTAAAAATGTTCCCCTCAATCTCTAGCTTCTGCATTGTGTGTATGGGAGAAAAAGAGCAGATACATATACGCCAGAGAAGAACCAGCATCTGCCCAAGCGCAGCTCAAGGCACATTGTTCCCTTCTAACTTTGCTATGTGAGTAGCGTGGATCTGAAGTCATCATAAGACTTTGTACTTCTGTAACTTTTTCCACATCCGAGTTCTTCAGAGGCATTGATTAGTTAAGCTATACACCCCTATGAAGAAGGTGCACACACATTAATTAATATGAGCACAGGACAGAGTAGCACAGAGAGAGGCAAAGTACCTTGAAAGACAGAGTAAACACACGGGGAAGCTGGGAACCAGGCTCCCAAGTAAGAGGCCATGAGCATGCTGTAAAAGGTCAGAGGATTTTGGGGATAGCAATTCCCACTCAGAGAGGCACCATCTGTTGTAACAAACAGTAGATCCACACCAACTAGTCAGGACAGTTGAACCACTCATTTCATCTAAGAATAATTGCCTACACATTTGGGGAGGGAGGGCTTTTAAATATTGCTGATACTTACCTCCTTAGTTTCTAGTGCTTAGATCTTGCCGTCTATAATTATGGGCCTGGTGATGTACCTGTGAATTACTTCTACCCCCATGTCAATGAGACAAAGCAGCAAAGCAAGTCACCCAGAGTTGCACTGAAAATCTGCATGGGAGTCCTACTGTAGGTCCGTCACAGCTTGGGGAAATACCCCATCATCTTGCCTTTATCCTTGTACCAGGCTCGGGTTGCAAAATACTGCTGAGCACTAGGACATTTCACAGTAACAAACAACGTGTTTTGTCTTGGTGGAAATACCAAATATTCCATTAACAGAACTGCCCCTTAACATGACTAAAAAAGCCTGGTAGATATTTTCTGAAGAAATTGCAGTAACACGATTTCCCATGCACTTTAATAGCAAAATATCAAGTGATGTACTCACAAAAGAAGCATTTCACAAAAAAAATCTTTTTTAAACTGCCAGCCACATGATCTTTCCACCTAGTGTTTTAGATTTGTGATAGGCTCTGTCTTGGCCGACAGCCAGTCGGTCCTAAATATAGTGTAAAACCAAATATTTAAGTGTAAGTCTGAACAGACAGATTTTTTTTTTTTTTAACACATTCCCTTCAAGTGCTACAAATTCTGCTGCAGATGCAGCTATAGATAGATATTTCTCCTCCAAAGGAAGTATTATATCCCCTGGATTCCCAAGGTGATGCTACAGGAGAGCAAATACTAAAGTACTATTACGTATGGGTTTGAGTGCCATAATTTATAAAAATGTCTCAAAGTGTTGTACAGTACAGAAAAGCACACAGATAAATCATAGAAACATCTATATTAGGTACAGTATATTTTCAGCATGTGCTGTCTGCCAACTTATAGAATACACACCTGCATAGGGGAGTGCTAGAAAGCAGTACATTCAACATGATTTATTAGCTATGGTATCACAAAACTGTCTGGATCTGGATGAATCACTTGAATACTTTGCTTTGCACAACTGTACTCCATTATCCAGTTATTTTGCCTGTATGACACTACCTGGGCAAAGCCAGTAGAGTGAGACTGAAACAGGGCCACTGAAAAGAAACTATAAACCAGGGTGTTTTACTGAGTTTCCACAGATCCTCTCACAACATCCAGATCTCACCTGGGATTCTGATTTTCTTCTCCTTTTTGTCTCACGTAACTGCTGTCTCCAGTTTATCCCTCTGCTAGCTTTGTGCTGGATGATCTCCAGCCTGTTTCGCACATGACAATGCTTCACTTGCCCATTCATTAAGCAATTTTTGCCCTTCCTACAGCTCTGCTAACAGGCTCTGAAAAAAGCCTTCTTGTCCCAGGAGACAAATTTACTGCACAAAAAGGAAACAATTCCTTGCACTAGTGAGCGAAAGAGTGGATCTCCAACAGCTTGCACTAACCCAAGTCCAATATCTCTGGTCCTAAGCCAGAGCTGAGGAAATACTGACATGTAAAGACTGCTAATAATGGACCCAAGCAAATTCAGCACCAACTCCATGATCACCCCTGAAACTTGTTTTTGTTTTTTTTTCTCTTTTAATTAGAAAGCTTTGGGCTTTTTTAAACTTTAAGTTCTGGGAAAATTAAAATGAACCTAAGAGAATGTCCTTCACTTCCTCCTATCGCTGGCTTCACACTCTTACACCTCTTCCAACACCTGGCAATATCACCCATACCCTGACTATCAATCTCCTTCCAATCCTCCTCCCAACCGCCTTTCTCACATAAATCATCCTGGTCTCATTTCCATCACTTGAATAAAATGTTTCCAATCTTCATCACATGTTCACCTTTTTCTTGCCTTAATTAAAGTTTTCTCAGAGCTTGGAGTGTGACCTATTCTACAATATGAATAAATGGCTATTTAAATTTGAAGTAACCACCTCAGTAACAACAACAACAACAAAATTTAGTGTGGACACATGCTGTGGAACAAGGAATTCCAGAGATCTAATCCTCTTAGTTTTGCAAGTCCTATTAATCAAAGAAAAATAATTATTATGTTATCACAAAAAATTAAGACAATTGCCATAGTCATGAAAGAAATTCCTCCTTTTCTTACTGTCACCTGCGCCTTCCCTGTCCCTTGTGCTCCATAGCAATGGTCACACAGACTGAAAAGCTTTTGATTTGTTTTTGCACTTGCACATCTATTGCACTGGTTTTATTGGATGCCACATAAATTATTCTCTTGGGAATTTAGATTGTCTTTATTAATTGCCCATTAGTAACAACAGATGATGTTGATTAACAGTTTAAAGAAAACAAACAGTCAATTCCCACTAGTTTTTAAAGCTTCTCTTTGAGTGTTATATTTAAGTAGTTCCTCGGGGAGTGCTCTTCAAAGTCTGGCCCATTTTGTTGATAAGAATCTGCTACAACATACCAAGCATTCAACTGAGCAGAAAAGGATTTAATGGGACTGTGAACCTGCCTAATTTAGGCAGATGCTCCCTTCCTGTCTACTATTGCAGGACACTTTATTTTCTCCCCACAAAATCTGATGAGCAAAAAAGAAGGTTAAGGACATGACATTTTCCAGGGTTATGCAGCTGTGTTAAATCTATTAAACAGCAGCTAGGATCCCTATGCCTCACCCTAAACCAGTAAATACCATACAATAGGAAAGAGATTTTTATAGCCATTGCTTTTACTTTGAGCCATGAGTTTTCAGCTTTTCAGCTTTGGGGAGGACACATTTTGCTCCAAATTCATTATTTTTCTGTCATTTTGTATGACAAACATAAACACTGGATGCTCCATTCCTATTCCAAGCCACCATCATGTACACTTTCTCTGTCGCTGCAGCTGAAAAACAGGAATGCTTTTAATCCACTACCACTTATAGAGTGATGCTGAGTGAATATCGCTTGTTGACCCAGTATCTTTGGTCAGGTGCAGGACAATGAAGCTCCACCATACATTGCTTTCCCCAGCAAAGCCAGCTCACTGCATTTCCTAACGCCTTTGTTCTCAGAGCTGAGACATTCCTTTTTACCATTTCTAACCCTCCTAGATTTACCTATAAGATGTGGTATGGCCACATGGTTTGCACACATACTGTAACTTTTCTCTCTTCGCCTGCCAGATTTAGTATGGAAGAGGCTGATGTTCTCTGTGTGGCCCATGCAGTCCAAGATTAACACATGGTCAGATGGAGGCTTTACAGGATAATGTTCCTGAATAGATCAGGGAGCCTTCCACAGCATCACAGAATAATTCAGGCTGGAAGGGACCTCTGGAGGTCACCTAGTCCATCCCTCTGCTTCAAGCAGGGCCAACTTCAAATGTAGATCAGATTTCTCAGGGCGTTCCAATCTCAAAACGGGCTGGTCTCTGACAGTACACAATAGTGACACTTCCCAGAACAATAACTGTATATAGCAACTTTCCAGTAAATCAGCTACAGAACAAATAGGTTTAATTCCAGCAACTACACTTTCACTGTTGGGTACTTCCATGACAGAGGATACTTCGCTATACATGCATCTTCACTCCATACCTTCAGAAGAGGGGCAAACAGCTCAATTGGATAGTAGTTATAGACAATCAAAGGCTAAAAAGTTTGGTGCCTTAAACTTACAGAATAGTCACACATTACTATCCCATCTGCCACATGCCCAAGTCACCTTCACTCTGTCCCACCCCTGGGACATCCAACTAGCCTTTCCTCTCTGCAGCCAAATAATCATTTGTTTCAGTGTGTAGTACAGCATTAACTAAATCAACCCATAGCATTGTCTGTTGCTGCTTTTTTGCAGATATAAAAACAAAGAAAAAGCCTATTAGAAAGCAAATATATTTTACAATGTCTGCAGCATTTAAGGCCTCAGGTACAGATAAGTGCCTTGTTGATACAGCTGTGATTCCCTTGGGATGAGTCATTCTGGGGGCTGGCAGCAGCACGTTTTCAAAAAAACCTAGAAGGCTTCCACAACCATGCAACATTTCCAGTCGCCTTCTTATAAAAGACAATTCAAACAGCTCCCAATCTATGCAGTTTTTCCATTAGATAAGAAACACACAAGAAAAATGCAGAAAAAAAAATTAATAAAATCATCACAGCAGTAGGAGAGAGCAATATATTTAGAAAAGAAGTTTAAAGGAAAGTCTTTTTCTCAAAGTCATGCTCTCTTTTGGGGGATGGGTTGGAGTTTTTTCTGTTGGACAGGAGAGGAGATTTTGCAGTGTCCAAACAGGAGGGAAAATGCAAAAATCAAAGTTGATTTGATTTTCAGGTTTCCAGCACTGCAGATCATAAAGATTTGTCCTTTAGTTCCAAACAGCGGATTTCTCTGGAAAAAAAAAATGTAAAGAAATCTAGATATTCATATCTCCAGTCTTCATAAAAAGCTTGGAAGCTATTTTTGTGTGTGTGAAAATAAACCTGGAAGAAACTTAAGTCAAGGTGATGACTTGAAAGAAGCGAAATGCCAGGTCAGGTACCACTTACATTATTAACAGAGAAATTAGGATTTGTTCCCTTTAAATTCTCCTACCAGCATTACTCTTGTTAGTATCGCAGTACAAGGGGTTTTAGACAAAGCAGCACACAGTGTTCACTAAATCCATGCATAAAACTGAGACCAGAGACACTTGCATCCTAATTCCACTTTTATTATTCTCAATAAAATGGAGTCTTTGAAAACCATAAAGGATCAGTGATGCTAACAAATCTTCCAGCTGTTTTAGGCATAATGACTGTATGACTAATGCGCAGGTAAAGCAGTTAGAAAACTGAAGGCAGCTTAATTATATGCAGACTAGTGATGGACAATACCATGCCAATCTCTTACTTATACCAAAAAAGGCATCAAAACACCACCGAGCCTCTGGGAGGAATGAGGCAGTCTGCACAGTCTCCTGCTAGCGAGGCAGGAGTCTGTCCATGCCCCGTCTCCCCCATGAGACCAAGATCATTTAGGGACACGACACAGTGACAGGGACTGCAGAATAAGGAGGTCTGATATTCCCCCTTCATCTCAAGGACATGCGATCACCTCAGGAAAACTTTTCCATTCCCAGGATACTCTGACCCCGTAGATCTCCTCTTGAATAGCAGTTTTGCACTAGGGCTTTGCTGGGGAAAGGAAGGATCTTCCTCCAGAGCGGAAGCTGGCAAGCAGGCAGGCGGAGAGGGCAGCCCAGGTGAGGCAGGGGATGGGAAGGGCAGAGGACAGCACAAAGCCGGGCTACACCAGGCTACACAGGGCAGCCTAAAGTAGGAGTCAAACAAGCATCCAGGATAATATCAGCAGCTCGTCAGTTTGATATCGTTGATCATGCATGTTATTTGGATCGCAGTACTCCAGTGGTATTGGTAGATCAGCCACTACAAAGAAACTCTCCAAGCAGCATGGAGAATTTAGACACAGAGCTCCCATGAACTTCAATGAGAATGATGCATCTGTCTCCTGCGGTAGCTTTGAAGCTCTCGGCCAAAAGTATTCTTAGCCCTACTGTCATGCATGTCCCCAAAGAGACAAAAAAAGAAGGTGCGAGCATGTGAGACAGAGAGCGGACGTGGTTGAGGAAGTGAGAGACCAAGCAGAGCCTGATCTGGGAACCCTGCAGAGACAGATCATGTCCCTCAGGCTTTATGTTATCAACACTTATTTGGAGGTAAAGGACGACAGGCCTTTTTCTCTTAGCAGAACGAGGGAGCCAGTCTGGCTCGCTGAGCTGCTGACACTGAGCTGCTTTCAGTGGCATTCCAAGATCATTAAAGTCAGTTCAGGTATCTCTACCTGACCCTGCAGACAGAAAACAGAGGAAGCAGGGCAGAGAAAATGGTACAACAAAGATACAAAGGGAAGAAAGCTTTGCAAGAGCTGAATTTGCAAATATTCCAAATCAAGTCCCTTCTCCATTTATGAATTGTGAAAAGGGAGAAAACTAGATCCTAGACAGATGAAAATAACCCCTTTGCATCCGTACAGCTCAGTATCAATATATCCACTTGCTTCCCATTGGTACACATAGGTTTTTACTCTGACCTGCTGCACAAGGTTGAATTTTCTTCCCCAACTGCACCTGCATTCTTTACTTGTGTGTAGTCTCTTGCCTTGCCACAACGCTCCTGCTCCTAGTTCAGAAGGTCTAGAAAACAGTGGCTAGAGCACATTAATAATAAGCAGTATGTCTCAGACTCCCCTGGAGCCTTGAATTACTTATTCAGTAGATTAGAAAAGATCTGTGTGGAAAAATGTGCCCTGCAAAGACTTGTTGGAACAATTGTATGTGATTGACTTCCCATCCTTGCAGAGCTAAACCAGGTAGTCAGAGCTCCCTGTGCTGAATAAGTGATACACAGGGAGCAGCTCCTGCACTTTGGGTCAACCCTCTGTGCCTCATAAAGGCATTTCATGGAGAGGAGACAAGAATTATGGTATTTTAGATGCAGTTTATGTAGACCCTAGAAATAAAGAGATGTCTGAAAGTTTGGTAAAAAGTCAAGGGCAGTAATCTTATATGCCAAGTAATTAATTAACTAACATTTTTTTGTTCTTATCTTCATTGTATCTCCAAGGGCAGAATGCCAGTCCATAGCCAGAACTCAACTGAGCATAGATGTTGCTATTGTATATCCTTTATCTGCTGCAACACCCCTTGGAGCTTGACAGTTTGAAATTACATTTTCATGTTGGAGCTGTATTTTCACAAATCCCAGGAGTTAAATAACTCTTGGAATAACAGAGGAGATATTAGATTGCCAACTTGAGTTGATATTCGTTTTCATTATTTGTTCCTATAAATAGGTATGTACTTTTTTCTGGAACATAGTCTCATGTAGAGCAATACCGTTTCCTCAGACGGCATCAAGAGGCACAAAGCAAGCTTAAAATTCTCCCTACTACACCTCCCTTCAAAGCTGCACTCACAATAGACAGGGTAGATGCAAGGACATGTAATCACGCTACTAGACAGGAGCCCAAACAAATCTGAACTTTGCAGGTGTAAAATTGGAACCACAAAATATCCATTCCACTTGAGAAGCCATTCTTACATATTAGGTGTCCCTACTGTTTTGTTGCCTTTCTGCTCTTTTCCAAAATAAAGTGTAGGGTTACTAGATCCACAAAGGCTGCATGCACAGAACAGGGGGATTTCCACATACCCCCTAATGCCCAAGAGACTGTCAGCTTTAACAATTCGGTTAACGACAGTGGTGACATGTATTGGTAACAGATTAAATTAAATTAAATTACTACTCAGGATCTCTTTCTGATGGCATTTCACTCTTCAGATTTCTAGCATAGCTCATTTTCAAGGTAGCAGTATAAACTTTCATTGCATATGTTTTCTTCAGTGCCACAAATCTCAAACATTCAAAAATCACAAGTTAGGTCCTAATATCACAGTTGATGTCAATGAACTTTGGGTTCTTCTCAGTTTTGAGCCTGAGAATGCTATTTCCAAGACAGTCTCCCTAATCACATGCAACAGAAACTCGTTTTTAAAACAGGCACATTTCAATTCTTCTGCAAGCTTGACTACAGAAACCTTGGTTTTACGAAAAACATACAATGCCCAGAACTAAATTTGAGGTGAATGAGCTGATAGTAACCCTCTACAAACAAAAACGGTTTTTAATAGCACAATAAATTCTGAAACAAAGGCAATGAAAAATGAGAAGTAAATCCAGTTTGACAGGATTCTTTAGATTATACATTCTTTAGAGCAGAAACTGCCTCTTAATTTGTACATTTGGCAGGTCTCAGTCAGAACTGTGATGTACTACCAGAAATTACGCACATTCAAATGGAGACCAAAGATGGTTGAATACAAGGTTTCTGCCGCTGAACTGCAAAAATCCAAATACCCATTTATGCACCAGGCTTAAGGAAAGCAGACATGGAAACGAAATTCTTTCCAGTCAGTTGATTCAAACTGAAATGTGGTTAAATCATTAATTTCATTAAAATATACTTAGCACAAAAAAACCTACAGGAAATACTCAGCATGGCAACCAGCAATGCAAAATAGAACAGAATATTTCCAGTGCTATTGTAAAGGAATTGTGTGGGTGTCAGAGTATTTTCTTTTCAGAAAAAGAATAAGAAAAAAAGAATCAGGTGTATAAAAATCAGAGCTTACCTAACATGCAACAGTCCTGCACTTCCTCACACCAGATCTGTACCTTTCTTTGGAAGTTGCCATTAATACAGCAGTTCCTAGATGGATCGGCTCCTGTCAGTGCACACTTCTGAAGTATCACATATGTTTAAATAATGCCTAGCAATTTCACAGTCTCTAAAATTTAATGAAGTGAACTTTTCTTTGATTAATTTAGCGTATTGTAAAATTTACTGCTTGTAGCATCCCTGGGAAATACAAAGGCAGCTGGATATAGTCACTTTTTGCTCTGTGTCCTCCAGAAGCAGGCACAACCCACCAGCTTGTGGGAAGGCTGCAAGAGCAGGATTTGCTACCAGGTATTTGAGGAGGACTGCGCCAAAGCAACTCTCTGCTGTGCCTGTAACATCTCTTGGGATCATTTCACAAAAAAAAAAAAAAAAAGCTGATTTAAATTCCTCAGTGGTTTAGGGCACCAGTACTACTCGAGGGGAGGAAGTGGTAGGTAGGTTTTCCATCTCACAGAAGCCACAGTCACCAGCACTGCGGTAAACCTGGGGCAGGCAGTGGCACCCTGTGCATGAATTAAAAGGACTGGTGCCCTCCCTCCCGAACTGCCATTTGTTTAAGCAGATGGAAACTGAGCTCAGGCAACAACAGGTCATCTTCAAATGGCAGCTGCCATTCCCCAGGCATCAGACCTGTACAAGAGCCTTGGCACAGTCAAAACTACCCTGTCCCACCGTGGTTTGGCCTCACAGGTGTTGCATTTCAGTTTCCAGAACAATGGACGGGCAAGGTAGGACTGCAAGCCAGCTTGATCTGATTTTTCCACTCATTTTCTCCAACAACTTAGTTCACTCACAGGTGTGACTAGATGTATACACATTTATGAAACTATAAAGATGACTTATATTCATATAAGATATGGGTAATAATGCCAAGTCCAACTTTTATAATTAGGAGAGGCTTTTTAGTGGTGCGCTTGCGCTCCTGGCCACCTGCTAGGAACTGCAAGGCCCAAAGCATCTCTGTGACCTGGGCATGCTTGGTAGCTGTGATACATTAGCCAGATGCCACTGTTAGACTCAAGCGAGCGCACTAGCTGCAGAAGACGTGTTTTAGACAGCCATGGAGACACTGATGGTAAGGGGGCATGAAAGGAGAGATTTTAACTGGCAGAAGAAGGAAAGAGACTACCTTTTAGTCATGGTATCTGTACTGACAGGTTAAGGCTTCCTCAAAAAACCTGCCAGTATTTACTGTATGCACTCATGCTGAAGGACAACTATTTAAACAACTGCCTGAGAGTGCTTTTAAGAAATCAGCCAGAACTAATGTCAGTGAAAGGAGAACAATTATTGAAACATTCTCAAAACTTTCTAATATGTCTTGAAATAGTGTTCTTGCATATAGGAATGCTAGGAGATTAAGATCCAATATCTCATGATCTACTGTGTCTAGGAACAAGTACTTTAATACGGTTGGAAATGTGCCCTCTTGGATTTTTGACTGCATATTGTTTCCATTTCTAGTTGTAATGAGTGTCAAAGTCCTCTCTCCTAACCCATTATTGTTTGCCATACATGGGTATGATTTTGGCTTAGTAGGTCACATTTTGAGGAAAAACAGATTATTGGTTTGGGTTTGTGTTCTTTTGTTTTAAGATGACACCTTTTAAAAGCAATTTAGACAACTGGCATATTAGCACACAGCAAGCCGCTTCAAAAGTGCAATTTATCACAGGGCTCTCCAGCTCATGGGTGTGACTTACTCAGCTTTCCTAAAATGTGATAGCATGTGGCAAAAATGTTTTTGCCACTCATTTGGCCATCAACACAACTCACACGTAAGTCGACCATTTATGATTAATGGCATCATCCCAATGCATGCCAGCAAGAATTTGTAGCATAACAGCCCATCATAGATTCTGTTAATAACACTGTTTATCCTTTTTCCCTAAGTTCTCCACTAAAGCACGAATTAGTATGAAAATGTCAGTATGTCTTCCACAATTTATTCCCAAACACTGGTTATTTTGAGAGACAAATCAGCAAACACCTAACTGTTAGATTAGGCATGTCTATTTGTCTTTGTGAAAAAAAATAATTGAGACAGCTTTTAAAATCCAGCTTACTCCACCCAGACTTTCTTTTGGATTTGCCAATTAGGACTTTTTTCAGTCGTATCTCTGGATGTGCTTTACCACATTCAGCCACACAGCCCGTGCAACCACTACACCGGACTTCAGTGACCAAATAACACATCTTGGATATTAGTAACATGAGGACAAATGGTTTTCAACATCAGTGTGTCCATTAAGGACCATAGGACTGCAGAGACCTCAAAGATCACTAACAATGCCTTAGACCATATTTTATCATTGTTTTGGTCACATCACCTCTTAAAACTCAACAACGATCTTCACCCAAACAGATGCACAAACCCAAACCCCAGCTCTGAAAATCTTCCAAGATACAATTTCAGTTCCAAAATTTTCTACTGGTTGCTAACATCAAGAGAAGCTGATCCAAACTCAAGATCCAAATGACCACCTTCTCTGATTGCACCCAGGTTTAACTAAAACCACACAGTTTTAATTTTACCTAACTCAAAGGGAAAAGTGCCATTCATTAGTTATCATAACTACCCCCCTCAACTACATGCACTTACTCCCCTTCCCCTGTATACTGACAGCTGATCCCACAGCTTTGCAGTTTCTTTATCCAACTGGGAGGTGTATACACACCTAAGGACAAATGGTGCTAAACCAAGAGGGGCTGGAACACAACCCTTTGTGACTGCAAGGAAGAGGAAATACTTGGATGCCCATCATCTTCAGTCACTGTAGCCATCCTGCAGCCATAGATGCAATCAATCACCTGGCTGGAGGTTTCAGGGCAGTCTGCTAATAGTTTCCATATGCTCTTCTCTGCTGGCTTTGAGAGATCGACACGGGCACAAGAAAGCCTGGAGATTTGGTTCTTGTCACTTTTTCTTAAGCTGCCCTATGATGAATATTGTCAATGCCATTCAGGCCTTCTCTTACAATCTTTGGTGCTTAAACAGAGATAGAAAGCAAAAACATCTCCCAGATCTTCCACATTAACTAGAAGATCGAAGCCATGTCCATTTGCACCAAGCATAGCCATTTGGAAAACAACCTACAAGCCAACTGCAAATCAGCAGAATATTTAACACTGGCCCACAGCCCATTCCCTGCTCTTTCCTTTCCTGAGGACCTATGGTACTTTCCCTGCTGCAAATGCTTAGCTTTGTTTTAAAGGTGTCCCAATTGTAAATGTGTCCCCACAGTTAAGGATACTTTATTGCCTTTTTTCTGGCCTTAACTACAGCGGGCAAATATCTCCAACAAGTTAATAGGACAGACAGCTGGGGAAGTAACTTTTGTCATTTGCCACACCTAAATTTGACAGAAATCTTAAAAATTTATACACACACATAGTTTTCAGCACAACTCCCAGCTAGAGGGGTTAGGTAGCATTACCTTTTATTGTGTTAGATCAGACAACTCAGAAGAAGTTGGAAAGGGTACCAAGTCACAAGTAGCCAATATGCACGTCATTTGCTACAAATTATCAAATTATCTAAGTTCTGTATCTGTATGTGATCCGCCAAGAGCAATAAACATATTGACAATTTAGATCTCCTGCTATATGGATACAGAGTCACACAGAGTATGTCAGCTGTGGCTGTGGCAAGTGGAGACTGCTTGCCACAGGGGAGCTGTAGCCAACCAGCCAAACTCGGAGAACGGCAGTACACTGAAGTGCTGAGAAAGGTGGGCTAACAGAGGAAGAGCTTATATGGCTAAGCCAGTGAACGGGTCAAGGCATCCTGACAGGAAGGAAGAGCCAGAAAGACGTGGTATACTGACTGTTTAATGGGGTATGTGAGATTTTGTATGAGCAATCTATGCTTTTAACCTGATTGTTTTCAGGGAGCCCCAAAGCAATTTCTGAGAACTGTTCTAATGTATGTTTATATCAATCAAGTGGAGAGGTGCCCACAGGACCAAACGCACTTCCTTTCAGTTGCTGCTTACATTGCCAACCAGTCTGGGCCTTTCAAGATGAGGAGGGAAAAGAGGGGGAAAAGAAGAGCAACTTGCAAACCCTGTATTGCACAAATCCACAGCTTTACTAAGAGTGCATTTCAAAGAAGAGGGAAGAATATGACTCTGTATCTGCAAGTACATCACGTAACTACACATGCCAAAAATTGGTTCCTCCATTAAAGCAGTGGGAATGCTGGTTACTGAAAACATTGGGCATTCATCTGTGTTGAAGCAGTTTTGTGCTACCTAGTTAGTGAATGTCAGAAGGATGGAAAATCAATTTTTATCGTAGCCCTAAAATGAAAGCAAAACTGTGCAATTAACTTATATGCCTATTGACTGCATAATGAAAAGTGCAATTAGATATATTGCTTGCAAATCCTACTTTAGTCAATGGGAGCATGTGGAGTCACTGGAAGCATGTGGGTGTATTTGAGTGTACGCTCTAGCTGGAAAACAGCACAGAAGAGGTAATCAAGTTAGTACTAAATATAGTTACACCAGTTCAGTTAGACCACACAAATCATTTCTAGAACACAAATAACAACTCCCCAAGTGAATGAGATCATTAAAGCCAATATACTTTTTAAATTTATTTGCTGAAAGCATGGGACTGAAAGCTTTACTTAGAAATGAAAAATCTAACAAATTGCCAACAAAATGTAATATAGGAAGGAAATAAAAATAAATTCAGAACAGCAGGCATGACTGTCACAGATAAGAAACAATAAAAGCTAGAATCTAATGCCTGACAACTAAAAATTTACGGCACTGCAAAACACAAGTGACCACCCTCAGACTATTTTCACTTAGCAAAATACTCAAAAGCCTCTTCTGAAAACAGTGATCATTTTCAGAATTAATCACACCCATCTGAGTGTGTGTTGACTTCATAAGTGTGCTCATGCACACTCACTGGTATCTATGATTTTTTTCTTATATTATTACAGTAGGGTTTGGAAGCTGTGTGTAAGAACAGGCTCCCCTTTTTGCTCCCCTTTTGCTGGATACAATGGTTACGTGGGTACTCTGAGATGTATGTGTTTTCACACCCAGGAGCACTTTTGTGCCAGAAAAGTAACTTCCAGAATTAGATGCACAGGAATGAACATACAAAGATAAATATTCAAAAGAAAAGAAATGAAAAAGCTAAGCTTCTCAGACCCACTTTCTTTCAACTGTACAACATAGCTTTCTTTATATCCACTTTTCCTTTTTAACTGTGTTCATGAATACATTTCTGCTTGTATTACATATATAGCATAATACACACAGGAAGTGCAAAGGTATACAGCTTTTTACTATCCAGAGTTCTGTGTACTTAAATGCATGCAGTTAACATTTCCTTAAATGCAGTCAAAAGTAATTCATAACAATCACTTGACAGGACGGTAACAGAGGGTAAGGTAATTAGCATGGAAACCATCAGGACTCTTGTTTGCAGAACCAGCCAGCTTTACTCCTACCAGCTGTAGGAGCATCATCATACTAATAAAGAATCAAGGCCATTTTAGATCTCAGATTTCAGAACAATTAAAACTGAATAAAAATCTTGCCAGCACCATATCTCCTGTTAACAGTCCTCATTACTTCTGTACTGTAAAATGAATGAGGAAAAGATTTACGCAGGTACAATACCACTACAGTGTAACCTCCCCAGAAGACATTAGGTCATTAGCTTTACTAAGCAGAAGCTGTCACAAGAGAGAAATACGGACCAAAACACTGATGTGTCTGCCCCATCTGGTCCTGTTTTTATTGCATATACAAATTACATTTATAGGGAAGACTAGTAGCTGGTGGTAAGGTTTAACAGGGGGGAAAAAGGCCTTTTCCCTGGGGAATAATATTTACAACAAGAAACTTAAATAAGCAAGCATAATTCAAATAGAAAAATAGTGGATTCCCCTGTCTGGAAAATAGGCTGAGCCCACTGGCTGAGCCCAGTACCTTCCTAATGGGGCATTTCTTCCCAGAGGCAGAACACAGCCTGTCTCAAACAAGCCTGGAAGGGGACCCAGGCACAGCAGATAATTAACCCCAGGCTTCTTCCTAAGAAGCTTAGTCAGGGCTGAACACCAAAAAGGTGCTGGTGATCTAGTAGAAGGGTGGGATCTTTCTGTCCCACCTCTCAAGGCTCTCCTCATCATGCAGCAAGTGTGGGAAATGTCGACCATCTGGAGTTGTTCCCCTCCTGCTTCCTCAGGAAAGCAGCACTCATTCTTGTGCAGGCTCCAAAGGCAGCAAAAATCTCCTGATTCAGTTGCCATGCCAGAGAAGCCCTTCACAGGCCCTTGGAGGCTGCCAGAACCAGATGGAAGTGGGAAAGCTAGCAAGGAGGAACAGGCAAATCAAAGCCCTGCGAAGCACAAGCAAAGCAAAAAAAAGAAACCTTGGAAGTCCTCAAAGCCTCAGTTTAAGGTTCAGTCTCTCCCCAGAGGGAACGAAGGCGGTGGCCAGGAGATGCACCTCCTGCACTCTGACAGCACCTGTGAGGCGATGCAGCCGGCAAGTCTGAGCCTATTCCCCAGCTCCCCTCAGTCTTTCTTGCACCCCAGGAGATGCTTTTCCTCTTGCAAGCAGGGAAGAACAGCAGCGCTCTTCTTTTCACTTGCATGCGTTAGCCCCTATTAGACAACCAAGGTATGATTTTCATTTCTGCACAGTTCTGTCCCCTACGTAACAGGCATGCAGCACAAACTGTGTTCTTTCACCCCCCGCCTAGCAGGGCACTGATACACTGTAGTTCCTACGACCCCGGGCATATCTCACTAGCAGATAATCCGCATGTAACTCATGATTTAAAATATGAGCATTTTGTTACAAAAATAGGAGGAACTTGGCAAAGGATATTTTTGCCACACTTCATCCTATTTGTTGTGATTTTGAACATTTGGCCTCCAGATTTTGTGTTTCAGAGTACTGTTTTTATATAGTGTATATAATAAATATACTTTGAATAAATAAAGATCATAAGAATGGACAGTATGTCCACATTTCAGTCCAGGATATGTAAATGCAAAGAGCTGAAATTAAAATGTATATCCTCTGCAGAGAAGCATCACTTTGAGATCTACAAAGTAACAGGGAAGAGATTTTGGTGTAATTTATGCATAAGTAGATGCAAAACAAATCCAGCAAAATTTTAAGATATTCTCCAAAACGAAGATAAGCATTTCACTTTGTCCTGAGCACAGGGATCTTGACTCAAGAGGGAGCTAGGTAGCTGGTTTTATAAGCAGAGCAGTTCAATATTCTTACCCATTTTAATTTGAAAATTAAGGAATTAATTAAACCTGCTTACACTCACAATTGATCTTGTTGACAAGACAACAGCTAAGAGTTTTATTCCTTAGGGCAGAACTGATGACTGCATACTGATCGTGACTTTCACTGAGAGATTTCAACTGAATACTTAAATTCAGTTAAACTGCCTTTTCCTGTAAATTGCAGGAAAGTACTCAAGAAATCCTTCATTTTCACCTTCTGTTTTCAGATGAGAATTGAAAGGATACTCAACTCTCTTCCCAACTAGAAAAAGCAAAAGTAAATACAAGGACTAGTAATGTCACTCAGGTATTCTTTGTTTCCATTAGAAAAGTGTAATGGTATGCAATATATTTTTTCATTGTAAACATGAATTTTTAAGAGACCAAAGATAACTACTATGACCTGATAGTTTGCTACATAGCTGAGTCCACTGCGTCTTTTTACATAGTTTGCTAAGCAGGTGTTTCGACTAGATAGAAAATTCCAACACGTGCATTAAAAAAAGCTCAGAATGAAGCTAAAGAAGCCTCAGCAGGAGACAGGCACTATCGCGAAGGCTGACAGAGCCAGGAAGCTGCATCAATGACAGAATTATGAGAAGCCTGATCAAGTAAGGAACGAGTTTTCAGAGAAAGATATGTTTATGGAATGTCCTACAGAGTTTCTCTAAAACTCTTCTTTTAGGGCTTGGAGTTTGTTATTAGCACTGCCAAGGAACTGGAAAACCCCTACTATAGTAAAAAATACACTGAATCATAGGGAAAAACTAAAATACCAAAAATACTTACTGTGGAAAAGATTTTGAGGAAAAAAATGAATGTGTTTGTGTTTCTGTGCTGGCTGGCAGGGATGCACCTGCCAGTTCCATTTCCTGCTGTAAACAGCAAGTGAACTGAGTCCAGCTTTCCAAGTAGGCAGATGGGGACCTGTCTATTTATTTCTCCAGTACGAAATTCAACTTTTTAAAAACAATTTTCAACTTTCAGTTAGGACTTCTTGCAAAATTATGATGACGTTTCTCAAGAATAATCCCGTTCCAGTCAAACTTGTGTTTGTGCCTTCTGGTACCCTTGAAAGTGTTGTGGGGCCGGGTCCAAAATCAGGCAAGGTGAGGGATTCGCTCTTGACTGGGGCTACCTGTGTGAAAGTCTGTGTGTCAGTAGTAACACACAAACCCCTAGCTGGCATTGGGATTGCCCCAAACATTTTGACAGAAATGTCAACCCCATAGGATGACCCCATATTTTCTGCCTGGCTATATTCTTCAGCGCTAAGACTCTCCCCACAGCCAAGAACGGAATGTAGTACACTCACCCCTCCAGCCTGCCCAGTGTTCGTTGCTATGCCATGACTATTTATCTCTCCTATTTATTTCATAACAGGTGGAAGCAAAAACAAAGCCTATTCACGAAGTATAGCTTGCCTTTACCTGTGTTACGTAAAGCAAAGAACAACATCTGCAGCAGGTTGCCTGGAGGAAGGTGCCTCCCCCTTCTCCCTGGCTAATCAGCACCAGGGTTGGGACAAGGAAGGAGGGAGGGAGAAGACTTTTGGCCGTCTGGCCCTACCCTTTTGGCAGTTGCATTCCCCTTTTTGTCACTGAACTGTAAAATGGGAAACAATCACTCAAGATTTGTTCCTTTCACAAATAAGGAGGGAGCTGGAACTGATTTATTTACGTAAGTTTTACAGTAAAGGCTTTGCTCTCTGAAGTGACAAGGAATGCTAGTATGAACCAGACAAATTGGTGAGACTTCATGTCTGGACTGAGTCTACAAAACCAAACACATGAGCCCAAGTCTTATCACCCCCACCCCTAAATTCAAAGCATGTGACACACAACAACTACACCAAAGTCGACGGAAGTTATGTTTAGTTAATTGCATTACAGTTTATTTACATATACTCATTTAAAGCAGCAGGGAAGAGTCCTAGCTAGCAAAAATGGGCATTGCTCCATCTCTAAATAATGCTTATACCAAAGCATGTAAAGAAAATATTAACTAAGTCAAGGGCTAAACTTTACTACCATGCTAGAAAGACATCCTAGTTCATTCTGCTGTAAGTGAATCCTACTGCAGCTCAATCTGCCTGTTAACAGGAAGTATTACTGTAACTCTGAGAAAAGTTCTTAAATAACCATGTTTATCATGAATGCATAGAATTATACATTCTAAGATCAGTGTCTTCCTGCATCTCTGCAAATGTTGATCAGGCATTTGCCAACTTAGAGCAATATGTCAAAAATTCATCTAGTCAGTATCAAAACTGTAAACCTCTTGGCAGCAATGAAAGTAACACCTAGAAAGCTCAAATGAACACAAGTGCACTTTAAAGCGTCATATAAAAAGCAGCAAGAAAAGACTTAACAACAGAGATTCCTGAATTATATCTCTTTGTTTGATGCCTGATGACAAGCCACATACACTGCTACATTACAAATTACAAAAAACACTACATATGTGACCCGAGCAGGGGAGCATAAGAGGAGCCTGCCCTGAGAGGCTCCACATGATCAACTGCTGCCTGCGACCCCAGGCATGAGAAGAAAACCTTGGGCACTGCAGCTTGGGAGCCAGCCTGGCTGGGAAGGGGAGAGGATGGGAAAAGCAGCCCAGAAGTGCTAACACAACCCACTCACCAGGGCTTTCTGTATCATAATTCTCTCATTGGTTCTAGTGGGAGGGAGGAGGAAAAAAAGCTGGAGAATACATCCCTCTTCCACATCAGTGGGGAAACACGCTGCACAGGGGAGCTAAGGAGCAACCACCCTGCCAGCCCAGGAGAAATGCAGCAAAAGGGCAGCAGAGGACAAGCCACCAGGAGGAGACCCTATGCCATGTGCCAGTTGGCCTGGTAAGGTCCTTTTTACAGCAGCTAGAATTGCTAACGGATACTGCTGTGGTTAAGGTTGTTTTTGATCTCTGATAATACCTGTGAGTTTGCCGGTGGGGACTTAGCTATTCAGCCATCCAAATTCAACCAAACTGAAACTTGGCAAAATAAAAGTTGCTCTTTTAGCATCCAAACATTCAAAATACTTTTTTCCTCACTGTTCTTGAATTATGAGTGGAAAAAGACACATATGCATTCACCAAGTGAAGCAGAAGAATACCAGGACTCCAAAGCCCACTTTTTTAAACCATGAAGTAATCATTTAATTTTGCTTAAAAGTTATTAAAGCTGGAAAAAGGAGGTCAGTTAGAACTATGCATCAGAACTATCTGCTGGTTTTAGAAAAACACGCAGTCATAAACATCATGGCGTAATCACATTTGAGGTTGATATTGCTGACAACCTGTAGAAGGTCTGGGCTCAGTTTTGTGTCTGCCTGGTCTCAGCCAAAGTCAGGCATGTGTCCTGCAACCATTCAGGCACAGCCCTTAGAAGTTTGTAAACATATATTTTTTTTTATATATTTACCTTTAGGCTTTGAGTTAATTTGAAATTGGTTTAAATTAAAACTTAACAAGTGTAAAATGTCTGATTTAAAATGTCACAGAGGACGCAACCCACACAAATGAAGGAAGGAGATTATGTGTCTGTATTGTTTGAACTTTACAAAAAGGAGAAGAAACATCTCCCCACATTGCAGCCTTAGAGGTATGATATGCAAATCCCTACATGGAAGCAGCAGGAAGAATTGTATCACCTTCAGAAAAAGAACCATACAACTTAGTGAACAAAATAAAAACATATAGCAAACATTTCCATTGTAATCTTGCTTATTTTGAGCAAGCCAGTCAGTTGGCAATAATATTACTTCAATACCCACCTTTGCACCTGCACCTGCAGAAGCTGACGTTCACACAAGCACAGGCTTCCTCTACTCTCCCTCCCTGAAACAATTAAGCAGCTTTCCAACGAGAGAAGCACAAGCAGAAAAGCTCCCTACATTTAAGACTGAGCTCAGGGAGCTTAGGAAGGAGTCCATGTAAGGCAGCACCTGCAGTCTTAGACAGCCCAACAGGTCCTTCCCAGCCTTCTCTTCCTACAACCAGGCCTCCAAACACCTACCTGGATACTCTGGCTTGAGGAGACTGGTAACGGCTGCTTGGCACAAGACTCACAGAGCAAACACAAATTACGTCCTCAGCTTTCCAAGTGGACTGAAAAATCAGCAGCCTGCCACCAAAGCCACCAGAGCACCACTTCCTCAGCAGCCACATCCCAGTTAATCAGCCCATAGGTTTGATATCAGCCCCCAAATTTATAACCTCCTCCCTGAGCTCTGACTGGTTCCAATTTCTTCAGCTGATCTGCTCAGCTGTCAGACAGCAACCACAAGGGACCTACTGGCCTGCCTGTCCCCAACACATCCCTCAATCCACTAATCACTGGGTGTTTGCTGGATCTTTCAGCTGAGCTGTCCTACCCTGCAGAAATACAGGATTCAGATTCTGCTCCTATTCTCCAGGGGCTTAAAAAATTATCCGCTGCTGCAAAAGAGAGAAATGGGTCCTTAGGACTTATTCTAAGGCAGGTTGTTTGGGGACAGCTGCTGAAGAAGAGGCAATGTGAAGGAGAGGTTGAGAAAAGGGATTTTTTTCATGCTACTCGTTCACAGTGTTACATGTAAGGGGACTGCCGAGTTATTGACTATACTTTTAAATAACCATCAGGCACCTAAGGTACCAAGTGTCTTGGACTTTTCAATGGCAACCGGTCTTTTGGTTATGTTTATATTACTTATTGTCCAACACACTTGACATCTGTATTGCTAGGAAGTGAGGCGACATTCAGGCTTTAGGTGACCTTCAGAGCAATCTAAAAGACAGGGAGAAATAAGCCTATGCTAGTACCCTAGCATATGTGTACTTACCACCTTACCACCCAGTATCCTTGCAGCACATGTTTTAACCTGAACAGACAAGACCCAAAGGGCAGGAGCAGGGCTAGCAAGAATGGGGGGAAAAAAATGGAAATGACTGGGGGAAACTGGGTGGCTTAGACCAAGTTGCTGAGAGCCAGAAGGCCTAAAATCGGCTGAGTACACAAACTGGGATTGAAAGCCAGCTGGGGAAACATTTGAACCCAGTACTGTTACTCACTAGGCAATTCAAAATATGCTATTTAAAATTCTTGTTTGCTCTAGCAAAACTCTTTCACTTAAATATCAACAGAAAAAAAGCTGAAGAGACAGGAGTTCATAACTAATCCCCACCAATTTTTAAATCACAACTCATATTTGCAGGTGCTATGTTCAATGCTTTCCAAATTCTAGCTAGGAAATCAAACATGAGGCTATGGGGGAAGGGGACTATATGCTTTTAAATCATTCCTCATACATGCTTGAAATTATTTATGTGAGTGCTGTGTGCTGAAGTCCACATATTTACTTACAACTATGCACCTTCCAGAAGAGCTTAATTAAGTAATAGAAATTCAATTCAGATAGATTTTTCAGTTTCCTGTAGTGACCCCTGAACAAGAATGCTTGTCTGTAGACAACAAATTCAATTAGGACATTTACTGGAAGCAGTAGACGACCTGCCCCATTAAGCGAGTTGACATTTTATTGTAATCTCTGACTGAAGGGGCTATTCATGGAATTTTGCTTTTATTTCAGGTTTCTCTTACTTAATCCTTTGTGGTATATTGTATATTCTTTCTATAGGAAGGTTATGCTACTAGGATTTCTTTGTATGAAACACAGCTGGCATTTGCCATCATTTCATTTTAATATGATCTCCTCAGCCAAACCTTAATTTAAGATGCATTTTTCTCACATAGAAACACTGGATTCTGTATCTGAGAGTCACCTAAATAAAACTCCATTTGTGAGCAGCACTCTCCAGGGCGACTGCCAGGGTTTGGTCTCTTCTTCATTACCTTCTCTATCAATATTCCTCGACATAATTAGCATCTTAATCTGGCAAGTGCTCTATGCTACTGAACTCCAACATGTTTTGATTTGATATAACGTAATAGACATTTGTAACACTCCTTTCCTAGCACATTACATATAAACAGCAATTCACTTGAACTAACCCTGTAAAATAGGGCTAAATAATAGCATACAGATTGCCTTTCGACTTCATGTTGATCTACAACATATTACTTTTGATTTACATAACTCCAGAATGTGTTTGGAGCTTTCTCTGTCAGACCCATGACCACACGGTCAGTATGACTGTGTCACCCAGATACCTATAAAACACGTACAGAGAAATAAAGGCATGCAATTGGGTTTGGCACAGTACCAGCCTGGTACAGTATTTCTTGTTTCCCTTTTGCTGTTGTTAGAAAATGTACTGCATGACAAAAATCAGAGTCCTTATTGAAAAGGCAGAGCATTAAAAACCTTCAGGAAATAAATTGATTGTATTCCCTTTATCCTACTTGGAGGGATGGTGGAATAGAGCAGTGTGATTTACCCCCTTTTTTTTTTTTTTAAACTGGTGGCATCAGTCTTTGTAAAGCAAATCTGTTTCTGTCCATTATTTGCTGCTTTTTTTTTTCCTTCCTTTTTTTACTGTAGCCTCTGTCTCTCTTCAAAGCAATAAAAAGTGAGTTAACCTTGCGATAATATTTCTTGGAATGTCATGGATTGTTCTTGCGAATTTGACATGTCATTTGACTTCAGGGACTGGACCCCTTGTACTGGTTGAAGGACATATAAAAAAAAACAACTAAGGATTCTGTGTTATGATGTTATCGTAGTCAGTGTTCTGATAGAAATGGAACATAGTGGAGTTTTATCAGTGAATTAAAACTGCTTCCTACATCAGGGCTCAGCATATTTGACACATCCTACACCCACCTCTTTGGACGCTTACATTGTTTCCTTCCTTTTCATTGGCTATAAAAAAAAAGCCTAAACTATGAGTTTTCTTCCAGATTAATTCCTTAGGCCACTTATTTTGTCTTTCCCTCTGCTATCCTGATTGCCACAAATGCAGTTCCTCCCTGGGAGAGTGGCTTTGGAGGCCCGAGTGCGTTGTGCTCTCACGATACCCTGTAGGGAGCGGGGGCCCCACTGACTCAGACGCCCGTAAGTGGTATCTTGGAGGAGGCCCAACATGAGCAAAACTAAGGCCTCTGACATACTTCTCTGCTTGTTCAAAGAACAGTTCGGAGTGCTGTCAAAGGTTATTCAAGGATACCCACATCTCTGGATTGGCCAGACTACCATGTTTTAAATAAATTGATCCTACATCCATCAAATAGTTTTGTTTCAATACTTTGAAAGGATATTATGTCTTAGGAAACTAACAGATTTCTGTGCACCCTCACCATACATCCTCCCTACCTAAAATCTCTGCAAATTTGTGTCCATTCTGCATGGGCTTTGACATGAAATTTTAGTGAGTTGCTCTTAAAAACGTCACTGAGAGACCTGACAGAAATAGAAAGGGCTCTGTCTTGCAGATCCCTGATGATCCCTCCAGCAAAACATTTAAGCACATCCTTAAAGTCCATTTATGAATTTTCCAAAACCAATTGGTTTATTCACATGCCTGG
>NW_008825255.1:1178589-1193230 GCF_000699105.1 Pygoscelis adeliae
TTTGGGGCTTGGGTTTCTGAGGTTTTTTTGCAAAGCAAAGCTCAAAGTGGGCACTTTTCTCCCATTGTTTTCATACTAGAAATGTGAAAACATTTGGTCTTGCATTTCTAATTGTTGCACAAATTTAGCATGAACTGAACTCAGACAATCTGATAGAATTGTTATTCATTATTCTGGGAATCCTAAATGCTGATGTAATGTAGGAATGTACAGGTTTTTTCAGGGGGAGGGGACAGGAGATGGGGAAGAGGGCTTAATCTCACAATATTTAAAACCAAGAGTGACTTTCAGTTCTATAGGGAATGTAAAGGATGTCTTCGCTAAAAGCAGATGTGTATATACATATGTGTTTACACATATGTTCACACACAGTCAAGCTTGCTACAGGACCTACAGGAATAGGATTGAACTTGGATAAAAGTCATCCCCTAATCAATGGGCAACTGGTCACTCAGGCAGCAGGGTCAAAGGCACTGGCTGTGGTCCATGCCACATGGCTGTGTTCATTTGGCTGTGGAAACTGAGTAGATTAACCATGCTAGTCAAAAGGGTTATCAGGTCAAGGCAGATTAACCTTTTGCAAATCCTAAAAGTAGAGGACAGCATTTCCAGCTCAGTTACTGGGGAGTGTATTATAGCTGTTGTGTCAGCTCTATTCCTTAAACAGCAATCTCCCCTCTGCTCCCAGATAGCCTTTGCTGAACTAACTGCATCTTACGAAATTATGTTTGAGCTGGACTTGAATTTACACCTCAGCTATAGCTGGCAACAAAATCTCAGTAGCAAAGCTGTGTCTGGCCAAATTGTCTCTGTATTAACCTAGCTCCTTGGACAGGTTTAAAGTTGGTGTAGGTGTGTCAAACACCACAGTGTAACCAACGCTCAGGTGAACTGGAAGAGCTGGATTAGCAAGAGAACGTTTTCAAAAATGTTTTGGTATAGCCAGAGCTAAATATATTCTCATTCTGGGAGAGCACAAATTAGATCCCAATATTATGTTCTCAAAATACTTTAAAAGATTACAGCAACTTCTTTCAGCTTTCACAAAAACTCCATTTTAAAATCTGCAGTTTGTACTATATAGACACACAGGACGCTCCTCCCAAATGCTGTCAAATACTACGGCTTCTAAACAGTCAATGGGAACATTAATATTTGTATTCATCTCTACTCTTCATAATGCTTTCCTTCCTTGGAGATGCTTGGGACCGCTTTTCAAACAATCCAGAAGCCAGATTCACAAGCGCAGCTACAAAAGATGCACCCGCAAAAACAACTGGTCTTCACTGAGCTCTATGGCAATTCAATTTTTGCCAGCCTGGAGTGAGAAAGCTCCAACTAGATACACAGATACAGATTTGTTCTGAAAGCCAAGGAGACTTTATATACAACACCTTTTAGACTTTATGCAGTACGTGCTGTACAAACAAGTACTGAGTTCACTGAGGGGAAGATAACAATGCTAACAGAGTTCTGGAAATCTTTTGTCAAATGCTGTACAAATTAAGGCTTTTAGTCTAAGGCCAAAAAGAGATGCCAATGGAAGAAGATTCCGAAGGAGCAGGCACAAGTCAGAAGTGACAGAAGAAATGAATTTACTACTTATACAAATAGAACTAACCAAAGAACATGATCAGACCTGCCAAGGTAACCCAAAATAAAAAACTAAGGCTAAAGGCTTGACCAAGTATGGCTATAAACAGTTTGATAAATTAAGTACATGCACTTGCCATATTTTATAGAAGGAACCTTACATTAGAGGTTAGATAACAAAAGGTGGTATCTTCCCATTTGATGTTCACACTTAGCTTCCCACCTGGAGATGCAATAGACCCTCCCTTCCCATCAATTTCATATTTAAAGCCCTGCTGTTAGGAATTTGCTTATTTTTTTTAGCATCATAACACATCCAGGAATTTCAATATTAAGACTATTTTTTCTATTTATTTTAAGCAACTTTATTCCTTAGATATTTATTTCCTACAATATTTGCATGGTGTTGATTAGAACCAGTCACAGAAATCAGTAATTTCAGTAAAGGTCTTATAAAACCAGTTCCTTGGAATACTTTGTTTTTCTGAAATTGGTCCCTTGAATTCTTCTGTTCCCAACTCATGTCTGAGGGTCTACAACCTCTGCTTCCCATTCCAACTGCCTGCTCTGGCATATGGTACACCAGCTTCTGATGTGGTCACAGCTGCTCAGCATCTGCCTGTAGGGGTGACTGTGCTACTGACCAAGAGAGTTGGGGGAGATCTGGGCCATAACTTGACTGTTCACAAACTTACAGTCAGACTTTAGCCAACCTGCAGTTCTTCTGTGCCTGAATATCAATAATGCCATCTGGAAAATGAAAACAAACCTCAAAAAAAAAGCTCCTTTTCAGAATTTCTTTAAGGACCTCAGTTACGGAGGTGATGTACAACAGATAAATGCATTTTTGCCTCCTATCCTAAAGTCAAGAGGATCAAGCATCTCTTAGGATTTTGCCGGCTGTAAGTTATGGTTAATATCTCAATATTGTATGTTTTGGAGCTACTAGAGTTAGTAGATTAAGAGTTAGACGCCTCTTTTTCCTCTGTTAAATCTATGGTAATCATACAGGCATGTAATCTAGGTAGCTAGACACATACATCCAAAAGAAAATTATCTCCTTCTAAGTATCTGATACTGACTATAGAGGGAGCCTAACTACTACCTAAGCCTGGATGCCTCACTTCTGTGCAGCCAAGTTAGGTGAGGAGATGAAACCCACCCATAGTACCTAAACACAGTTAATGCACAGCTTGAGTTGGAGGGCTTGAAAATAGAGGATAGGTCATTTTTTCAGCAAAATAAAATGACACAGATTATGGGGAATGTAAGAATTCGCAGCTAATGCTGCTTTAGCTGGAGTGGTGTCCAAGCAATCTGCCATACAGCTGTTGTGAATGGTCCCAAAGCCAGCAATAACCCAAAGCAAACTCAAAACTGTAGATCAAGACACACCCTGGTATTCAGGCAGAGAAAGGCTTACATATCATGAGACTCTTCCTTTCAACAAAAGGACTGGGGGCACATTCATGGCAGGCGATGGGAAACAGTGGGAGACAGCTATTAATGTAACTCTGAATGCCAGGAGCTTATGTGAGTGAGAGGATCTGGATTTTTAGCCTGACACCAAACAACTAAATAAACAGACTTTCTAAACCTGTAGTGACTGATGATTTTCTGATTTATGATCATCCCACAAAGGATTAGTATTAGGCATTCATCTAGGTTGTGCTGCAGATAAAGGTCCTGGTTTACAACTTGCCAAAACATAGTTTGGGGTCTGGGTGATGCCTTCCTGATCCGAAAGAAAGATCAAACAAAATTCTCATTTGCATCTTAGCAACTAATTTACAGCAGAACAGATGCTTTCTGAGGACTCCTGGAGCAGTTCAGCCAATACAGGTAAATCAGACTAAAAGGAGATGCAAGGGATATGTAACATTTCCAAGAGATGGACATCTATGAGACAGACATTCTGTGTCAAATAGCTGCATCCCAACTGCTGCACAACTGCTGATCACAAGCAACCTGTTACTATTTCCAACTGTACTGCCATAGGGTTACACTTCTGAGGTACTCAGATCTACACGCGAGGTCTGTGTCTGGCTGGCAATGACCTCAGCTCAGAATGGCTTGTGGTGCAAAGCAGTTTTAATGTGTCATCTTCTCTTAAAATCAAGAAGAGAGCAGCCAATTTCTCTATAATAAGCAGAAGGGTTAAGACAAAAAGAGAATTAGGCCCCTGACCCCCTGAAACTTCCAGCTTCAGTGTCCCCCAGAGATCATCTATGAAACATTAACATCTTGCTGCACTGAACATATTCATGACCACAGGGCTACCCACATTTGTGCAGCACAGCCTGCAAACTCCATGGCTGCAGCAAAGATTATTTTGTAATATAAATAAAACAATATTCTAGGACTCCCTCCAGGGCCATTAAGCTTTCCTCTGCTCAGTTAGTTTTGGCTTTGGACAAATACAATAACAGTATATGTTGACTGTGGTTCTTCCACTTTCTCAAGCGTGTGGGAATTCTGGGGACTACAAATGAAAAAGGGAGAAAAAATGTTATTTAAAATTCTTCATACATATATTTACATACCTATGACATTTAAAGTAACTTTTTACATCTTTTGTATTACATATTGGTCTGTCTATCTACATATATATCCATCTACCAATAAAATTCACAATAAACCAAAGACCCAGCCACTTGAAAGCTTCCTCACCTCCACATCCCAGGTATTCATAAGTTCCCTGCATGCCTGTTCCAGGCCTGAGACAACAGCTCCACCAGAACTTCCTCGATGTGCCATGGCTGGACCGATGGGCTACATCTGCAACAGCAATTAAATGCTCCACTCGCTAAGCTGAGACCAGCTAACATGAAATGACATGAGTCTATGCTATCAAACCCACATTGCCACCAAACTGCCCACTGGAGTTAGCCTGCTCTTGTACTAACTCCCAAGCCACTCAGAGTTTGGGAGAGTTAACCCAGGTAGAAGTCATGCCTGGGGCCATTCTAACAATTTAACAATATAGAAGATCAGGGTCCAGTGCCCAGCACTGCTTAATCTACTACATAGACAATAACCAGAAGATCTCACAGGAGAGTCAGCTCTACACCACTGTCATTCTGCTAATTTGAGTTTCTGTAGCAAAATCAGCTCTTCATTGTCATTATTCTTGTTTGATTGTCATAATAAGATCAAACTGTGAATTTCTGTACCCCTGCCACTGGTGCAGTCCCTGGCCTGAGGCCTCTTGTGCTGCCCCACTGACCTAGCTCTGTGGTTTCAACCCAAGTGAAGTGAGTACCCAAAGCAAAGCAGGGCCCCCTGGACTCCAACCCTATTCACAAAAGTAAGGCTTCTGATTTCTGTAATTAAGACTTCTGCCCTCTCCCTGTTGCCCAGGCCAAACTAGAACCCACCACCAATACAACCCAGTTGAGGGTACACATCCCAAGGCCTATCTTGTACGGTTCCTTTTTCCTTTCCGGCAGTCAGATGCAGTGAGTCTCTAACCACAGTTTTACAGTCAGAACATTGACAAATTCCAGCTGAAGCAAAAAACCCCAAGTGTGATGAATTATGAGTAAGAAACAGTCCAGGTCCCATAAATGATGCTGGCAGGCGCTGGCCTTGCTTCTGTCCCACTACAAGGGAGGCCAGAAGTTTTATTCTTCGAAGCCCTCCAGTTCTCAAACAACTAATTAGAGTTCCTTTGCAAGCAGAAAAATTGCTAGAGGGATGCAGGCAGCCAAACCTGAGAGTCTTTCACTGGCTGGCCTTTCTTTGGAGAGGCATAACACTGGGAAGTGGGATCTGAACAACATCAGAGCTCACAAAGTCAGGCTTCTAATCCTGGCCCGCATGTGTAGCCACGTAACCAGAGCCCTGATGCAGCTATCTAACCGTGCATGCAAGATGCACAGCCTGGCTCCAATGCAGGAGACCTGAGAATGGGCTCTTTGTCCTGGAATGACAGCAGTACAGCCTGATCTGAACTCATCCAGGTGAGTGAGGAAGCCTCTGCTGCAAAGAAATGCTGTCGCTCTTGCAAGGAGGCGCAGATATAACTGGTTTTCCCCATTAGCACTGGGCAATGTAATATGCTGCCACGCAGCAGGGGATGTATGTGTGGCGGCACCTACCCTTTACAGAAAAGTCTTGAGAGATCTGCAGTAACAGGCCCCAGATACCTGACTATGAGCACTACAACGCAAAATTGTGCTGCCTGTTAGCAATGAGAAATGAGTATTTGAATCTGTTTTCACAGGCAAACCAGAGATGCAATCAGCTGCAGGCTCTGAAGGACTGGAAGTAAGCAAAAGCTTCCCAAACACAGTCCATGAATAAAGATGACCCCAGAAGGCAGGAGCAATCCATTCACCACAAAGAAACGCATCCTAGGAACATTAACTTCCTGAGAAAATTAAATACCGTGGATTTTCTTGGCACATACTAGAAAGCTAAATATATTTCCTTAACTGCAAACAGTTATGAAACACAGTAGATTATACAAATAGATAAAAAACCATTTCATAACTAGGTATATCTTTGCTTTCAAAAATGTTCCAGTAAAATGGAAGAGACTTCCTCGCCAGTGCAATGGAGTTTTAAGGCACCTGCAATGCCTTTAACCACTTCAGCAGCCTGACAGTGCTGTGCCGTATGAACAGGAAAGGCACCTTTCCCAGCTCAGGTTGTTTAAGTGCAGTTTATTTCTGTACAATGCTGAACTGTGTAGTTTCAGAGGAGCACAAATGCAATACTAGCACTGCAGAGGCAGCACTTACTACACTAAACTACATCTGACTACTGACAAAAATCCTCTTGAAATCAGAAACAAGCCCATCAACATCAACAGTAAAGTGTAATGCAGCTGGAGCCATTTCCTTATGCTTGAAAGAGAACTAATCATAGAAATATAAAACATCGGGATCAGACCTTATATTTACTAATAATGATTGATTCACTCCTGACATGTTTCCTCCAAACGGGATCACAACCTGAGTGGGAAAAATTCCAGAGATACTATGTCAAGCCATATTCAAGCTCCAAACCTCCCAGCGTATCTTTGATTTTCCATCATTAATGAAGATCTACTTGAGGAACTAATGCTTCCGTATGTTGTAATCACTTGCACTAGAACCAAGGCTGGTGACATCCTATTGCACCGAGGTCTCGGCACCAGTAAACTCAAGGGTTAGCAGGGTGTAATGCTTTTACTCCAATTAGCTAACTGTACCCTTGTGGAGTCATCCTCCAAATGCTGTCTGCATTTACCTGCTTGATTGTGCTCTCCAGACCAAAGTATGGTTGTCACAAAACAGAGATCTAAGTTGTGACCCAAACAAGATAGAATTACCAAGGTAGAAGCCCTAGCACTGAAGCCACTGGTGAGAGAAAGCCTCTGAATATTGCACTTCTACAGCATTTGATCCAACTTCAGTACATAGCGTACAACTCTTCAAAGCTCTGGCACTCTTCAACCCATCAGGCAGAAGCAACAATGATGGCAATGATGGAATCTTTAGCAATCAAAAAAGAAGTTAAGACTTCTATGTGGAGGGCTGCAAATCACGTTCATGTTCTAGGAGGACACATAAGGATGGAGCCCAAAATGCTGTATATTCATGTCACTCCACAGGTTTTGATGGCAGTCAGGGTTTTCCCCATCTTCTATTCCTTATATCGCTTTTGGCAATGAGCAATAATTCTACTGCCAAAACAGTTCTCATCTCATAAGCTATCTTCTTGAGAAAAAAGGAGCAGCACAGTTGACAGCAGTTTTTCTCCAATTCAGTTGTTCTGCTTTTGTTTCTGAAGAGCAAGGAAAGATGGTGATTTGGGCTAGCGAGATCCCTTTCCTTCCCATGGAGATACTGACATTGATTTTAGCACATTACTGATTTATTCCTGACGATATTCAGGATTTATTCTGGGGGTGTTGGTCGACAGCCGGCTGAACATGAGCCGGCAGTGTGCCCAGGCGGCCAAGAAGGCCAATGGCATCCTGGCCTGTATCAGAAATAGTGTGGCCAGCAGGAGCAGGGAAGTGATAGTGCCCCTGTACTCGGCCCTGGTGCGGCCGCACCTCGAATACTGTGTTCAGTTTTGGGCCCCTCACTACAAGAAGGATGTTGAGATGTTGGAACGTGTCCAGAGAAGGGCAACGAGGCTGGTGAGGGGTCTGGAGAACAAGTCTTCTGAGGAGCGGCTGAGGGAGCTGGGGTTGTTTAGCCTGGAGAAAAGGAGGCTGAGGGGAGACCTCATTGCTCTCTACAACTACCTGAAAGGAGGTTGTAGCGAGGTGGGTGTCGGTCTCTTCTCCCAAGTAACTGGCGAAAGGACGAGAGGAAATGGCCTCAAGTTGCGCCAGGGGAGGTTTAGATTGGATGTAAGGAAAAATTTCTTTACTGAAAGAGTAGTTAAACATTGGAACAGGCTGCCCAGGGAAGTGTTTGAGTCACCATCCCTGGAAGTATTTAAAAGACGGGTAGATGAGGCGCTTAGGGACATGGTTTAGTGGGCATGGTGTTGTTGGGTTGATGGTTGGACTCGATGATCTTGGAGGTCTCTTCCAACCTTAATGATTCTATGATTCTATGATTCTATGATTCTATGATTCTATATGAACCAATGAGAATTGCAGCTTCTGAGTATCTTAAAAAAACCCACAAATCCCCTACTCCTAACACACCATTTTAATCACGGAAGTTCAGTTCATTGTACCCTTTCACATGCTTTAGAAAGAAAAACTGAAAATTTACAAGACACCATGAGTCGGAGGAAGAGACTATGCATTAGTTGTCATAGGAAACCCACAGTGCCTCCCTTTTGTTGTTTCCCAGTTTAAATCATTTTATGGCTCTCTTCCATTTAATATTATTCTTTTGGAAGTTCATTCTATTCCTAATTCCATCTTCAAATGCAGCTGCCTAATGCTGTGTGGATGTTCAGCTGCCTCCTCTGGGAGGGACCCCTCTCTCTCTAACCAAGACATGCGCAAGTTTGACAGGAGGCATGAAACAAGAGATCTACTTTGTTATCATGATGGCTATGCGATGTCTTTTGTGACCAGGACAACAAAGATGCAATTGAAGCATTAAATGTGGATGCTTGCATTTCAACCTGTAAATAAATGAAAACAAATCACAGGGAGAATATGTCTTGATTTAAGAAATGGGACTCTGCAAGAAAAAAACTTTATCTGAGACTTCCACTGAGTTTCAAGATACCGTGTTGCACTGGGCACACTTGATGAATAAGGCTAACGCACTACAAGGCACAGAGATTTCTAAGGCACCTTGTGAACAGAAAGCTACATTCAGCTTTTTACTATCAGGCAACAGAAGTGAACAATGAAGAAAGAAAACAAAAAAAAAAAAAAAAAGAAAGGGTAATGTACATTTGGACCTTTTAAATATTTGCGTTCCAGTAACAGATAAATTTTAAAGCACCATGTTGAAAAACAGTATTTCACAGCAAGTGACATTTTCAAATTGAGATTCTCAGTCTTCTGTTATAATCACTGCTTAACCTTCTCTGGCCAGATTTTTAAGTTACAGAAACAAAATTCCATTCAAAATTAAAAGACTAGAAATTCATGTAACTAGGATGATGCTTACAGCCACTGCTCTGTTGTTCTGCTTTTTCACTAGTTCCTTTCCCCATCCCAGGTTTTTAGGCAGTAAGCTGTTTGTGTTTGCCTCCTGCTCTGCTTACTCAGGGCATAGCACAATCTGAGTCAACAATAAATAATGGAGTTTGCTTCTCAGCATTTCAGACTGTATTTGACCTATATTTCACCAGGCCGTGCTTTGCATCAGAAAATGCCTTGTGAAAGTGGACAGCACAACACCAAGTTATGCTGTATTGAACAGTATCAGAAAATGACTTTTTAATGCCAGTAGAAATATAGTCACTGCTCCTCTCTTCAAATACCAAAAAATGGAGGAAGTCTAAACCAAAACTCAATCTATGTTTTGAAATGCTTTGTGTTTGATCCTATCTATAAATTAAAATAAACTGGGATACATAGAATCAGGTTCTTGGCTTCTGTTAATCTACTACAGTCTGCTTGCATGGGGGAGAGAGAGACAGTAAGTAGTAACAAGGTCAGTTGGGTTTTACAATCTAGCCTCATGCTTCACTTGCATCCATTTCCAGAAATGTCTACATCCTTCTGGCTGCCTTAAATGCCTTCCAAATCCCTGTTGCTCTTCACGTCTGTCCAAATAGCAAGACTGGAGCTGCAATCAATGAGATGGAAGACCAAAAGTCAATATAACCATGCTTCAAGATTAGAATCAAAAATCAAAATTATCTAAAGCTAATTAAGGCTCAACCTCTATAGTGCACAATTATGACCTTTTGATGGTAGGCTTTGGAACTCATCATGTGAATTTTCTCCACTAAAAAAATTATGTACTATACACATAAACCACTAAATTATGTGACAATAATCCAAAATAATATGCTTTTATTTTATAATAGACACTTTCTAGTGTGGAAAGGATTGAAGATCTTAAAAATGTATTTAGTCAACACAGCTAATAGAAATGGTCAAATTAATGGTATACATTGTGTTGGTGTAGCAGATGGAATTGTTGGATAGAAAGTGTTTCATTGACAGAGTAAACTGATAAGCCTATTTTTATTTAAGAAAAAAATCAGTCAAATTGGGTCTAATATGATTCACAACAGCAACAAAATACTTTGGATTTGCTTTTCATTCCATCAGAAAACAGCTGAACATACTGCTGGATGAATTTGTACTGTTGGAAGTCCTGAAAAAACATCTTGTTCTCAAATATCCAGATATTAGCTGTCTACCATAAAGAGCACATAGAGTCAAACTACTGCAGCATTGCAGGCTGAGGTAGAGAAGCGCATGCTCCTGAGAACAGAAACAACATATTCATCTGAAAAGGACACTGAATGAGAAAGCAAGTGTTCAACAGCAGCAGATCCAGCCATGGAAGAATTTCCTCTGTACAGAAAGCAGAGAAGCGAAGTACCACGGCCTTCACATCAGCTCCCCAGCCTTGGTATGGAGACAGCAACAAAGCCCACTTATTTCTACATGCAGCGCTCTTAATTCTCATGGTTAAAGTTCCCCAAGGAGGCCTTCCAAGGACTCCCTTCTTACTAACATGCAGAAAGATTCACTTTCACCCTGGTTCCTAATTTTGTAATTGCAAATGTGTGGAGAACTGCTAAGTTACATATACAGAGCTGCCACCAAGGCTGGATGATGTGTAGCAAACAGTTATGTTTGAAATAGGATCCATGCTCATCAAGAAGATGGCATAAAAAACTGTAACACTTATAATACTTCAGTGTTTTGCAGGTTCAAAGCGTTGTATAAAAAAAAAATGGGATCATTTACTCAGTCTAATTGATGCTGTTGTGTTTGTACAGACTCTTTCAATAGAGAAAGTAGAAAACTTCATGATTCAAATCGTGATTCAGGATATATATAGAAGCTGCACAAACCTGAACACACAACAGTAAAATTAATTCTCCCTTGAATGCATATAGTAGGACATGCATATTTTCAAGCTGGCTTAATAAAAATAAAAAAAAAAAAAAAAACAAAAAAAAAAAACAAACAAAAAAAAAAAACCAAAAAAACAGAAACTTGAGGAAGTTTCTGCTGTCATATTCCATGCTATAATTTGGCTGCCTGTTCTGGCAGAGGAGAAAGCTTCAAATGGGATCCTTGCACGGTGGCAGTGAGGCTACGGTCTGCCTTTGCTTTGGACAGGGTGAGGATGTCAGCCCTGCCCTAAAGTAATCTCCAAGACAAACGAACTATCAAAGCAGAAACAAACAAACAAACCCTGCCCAGACTGTGCACACATGGAATTCATATCCACAATAGTGTATTAAAATCAAATCAGTGGAATGCCAACAAAGTCACTGAAATTAATGTGAAAACCAGTGCTGGTGAGAGCAGCCAGACCGAAGCTGACTGACCACAGTTCTCTGCACCAACTGCAACGACACTGCAGGACTTCCTTCCAGCCCATGGTAATGCAGCTGATGATAAAGAAGATGATTTCTCTTCAAAGAATGAACACCTCCAGAGGTTCATGAGGCAAATATAAATTACAAGAACAGCTGTAATATGGAAGACCTCTCCCCTCTCTTTAGCACCCTTTCTCAGTGCCATTTTATGCATGGATCCATGGGACATTCAGGCCCATGCTCAAAGGACACTGAGCAAGCAGTACACAGGAAAGCCAGCATGGATGTTTGAGACCTGCTTTGTACATGCTACAGACCCTACTGTATGCAGAAGAGGATCATGCCAAGCTCAAGGTCTCTAGGTTATTTGATATAGCCTCTTTTCCCTGAAACCTCCTGCCAGTCTCATACTTTAAATCATTTTCCTACACATATCCATCATTGCCATGCCTCCTCTGTGAAAAGCCCAGGACTGTAGCTGACCCAGGAACAGAACTCTGGGCAGTGGATGGATTTCTACTTTCCAGTCCTCTGCCACTTCTTCTCCCTTCACCTTGTAACAAGCAGAATTACCCAGTGAAAAAACCCTCCTACCCTAAGAGCAACTCACTGTAAGGGAGCAGGAACTTTTGCTCTCACTGCTGATGCAGGAGATATCCCAGACAGCTTCAACCAGGACACAAGTCTGCCCTCGGAAAACAGAGCCAAGCCCTAAGCCCACAAAAATAAGTGTACTGTGCTTTATGTCCGCTTTCAATGGAAGTCAAGGCTTCAATTTTTACTCTAAAATAATGTTATCCTCTGCAAATACAAATGCAGCATCAGGATTTTATCTTCAGACAATAACAGTCACTTCTTTTTTCTTGCTGTGTCCCACCCTGCAAGTCTGCCATTTCAAGTAGCTCTCCCATTTCTCCTATGCTTTTTCCTCCTGTGGTTTCAAGGCTCTTATTTTAGGAAATAGGAAGCTTCATATGCCACCTCTTCATTAGACACTATATTCTGTATTATTAACTATTTCCCAATTTTTACATACACAAAATGGAGCAATATATCAGGAACCCTTCAGGAAGGTATTTTAGTAAATGCCTATTTCTGAGAACATAAGTAGTAATGCAGTGGGATCACTCACACATTTCATTGTCTTGCTGGACAAACTTCAGTTTTATTGTTGTCCTAATTCTGTTTAAAAATAAACAAAATATTATCTTAGAGGGCCGACTCTTCGAATTCTTCATGATTTTCCTTTGTCTTCTAGGGAACTGACCCCAGCCCAATGCAATCACTTTAAACAATGGGAGGGTCAAATTATTAATGCTTGTCTGTATTTGTGACAAGGCAAGTGGTGTGTATGCATATCACTTTATGCTTTTTCCCATGTGTGCTATCAAGCAATAGCAGACTTGATGGATAGCAAGCTGATATGTCAGCTGCATTTGTGTGCAAATCATAACCCAGGGATTATACTATTATTACTGGGTGTATTTTCAGAGGATGCTTAGGCATCAGGGTGTCTTACAAATAACAGAAATGAAAACAACTGCAAATTCTAAGCAGCATATACACACACAGAGCCTGGGCAAATCTACTTCAGTGTTACAGCCTAACTGTATTTGTCTATTAATTTAAAAGAAAAACCTGTTAGTCAATGATATGTTCAGTTCAGAAAGAAACCTTATTTAAAAGAGAAATAATCTTAATGGCTGCAGAATGGCATTTAGTGCAATAGATGTCTAGAAGATAATCCCATGAGTTCAAATCATGAAAGTAAGATACAGAAAACCAATACCCAGTACACTAAGCCTCTATATTACTGTATGTACAGAAGTAGTTTGCAAATTATAATTGTTGCTGTAAGCCTTTTTCAGCTCAATGCTTTTTACTTTGCAATTCCTTGACTATAAATGCACAAAATCAAAGTGAAAGTTTTGTCTTCTTAAAGACTGGATGGGGAAGGATTTTGTACCAAACCATATTGCTATGCAATTACAGCAGAGCAAAATGAATGCTAGTTGAGGAGGTGGTTGTAGGAACAAGCACCATACAAATCATATAATAAATCCATGATGCAATTAGTTGAAGATGCAATTACCTAAAGACCTGCAATATGATATTAAAGTACATATTAAAAAATAATGTAGCATTTGGAAAGAGTTAAACAGATTTATTTTTTTTTAAACTTACAACCTTTGGGCTGTACAAATGTGTTCTTTGAGTGGCAAAATTAAATAATGGATTATAAGGACATTTTCTGTAAGTAATATAAAACAGTTTCTAAATCCCAGAATTTTAAAAGCAATTTTACAACTCAAAATGGAAAAGAAAACTCATTTCCAATGACCAGTTCTACCATGAGGGTTTTGTTAACTAATTCTTTCAGGAATATTCATTCTGTGTGCATGTGTTTCTCTCCCTCTCCAGAGATATACATAATGTACAGCAAGAGTCTCCCGAATTTGTCAGAGGACAGTGCTAATAGTCAGGAGCCCAGGAGTTTACATGAAATGGAGCAACTTGCCGAACCCCAGGAGCTTTTTTGAGTGTAATTATTTCACAATGCTTCATTTTTGTTCAGGTGACGTGGAAGAAATACACAGATAGAATAGCAGCTCTTTGGCCTTCTGGGAGCACAGCCAACAAAGCAAACAGATAACTGATATTTGTTACTTTTGCTTTCTTTTGGAGAAACTTTTAACCCTTATCTTTTCTGTGGAAGAACTTCTTAAAATCATCTTCACATGCAGAATCAGAACACAACTACAGTCCCATGAACAGTCCCTCACACTCCCAACTTGCTCCGTAACCAGCTGCAATCCAGATGCCATGTGACTGCATCAGCGTAATGCCGAGTCCGGGCTATAAATCTTGCCTTCTCAAGAGCAGACATGCTGCTGTCTGCACCATGCATGAGCGTCCTTGATGTCTCAGGACTAGCTCATCAGTAAGCCAAGGACACTGAGGGATCCAGTGAGCATCAGCACAGCCAGACTTGCCAGGGAAGGGAGCTAACATCACGGGCAGGGTTAACATCTTGCAGGCAGTGCAGTGACACTGTGCAATGTCTGCAATTGTGTGCCTCCAATTGCAGACATTCCCTGGACACAGATGCCCCTGACTACACAGC
>NW_008825255.1:1193474-1211244 GCF_000699105.1 Pygoscelis adeliae
CGAGATGTGGTGTGTATACCATGTGAGGTGGCAGAGGATAGACTGCTGCTTTGCTAACACCTCTGAGGTCTGTTTGAGCACAGGACCTGGCACTTCAGCATCCTGCTTATTCTAGGCCTCCTTGCATACAAGGGCTGGGTCGTGTCTGGGCTTACAGTTCTTTGTAACCTTTAAGCAAAGAAGTTTATTTAAGTTACAAAGCCCAGACCTTCTATAATTATCTTTAACAGTGCCAGTTCTGTATACATTAAGTACAGAAGTATTAATGGCATCACAGGCTGAACTTGAGTGTATTTGAACGCTTAGTTAATTGGAATACTTGGTCTCTCTCTGCTCCGGATCTTACAGATATATGGGACTCACCACAGCCACATCATCTTGTTATTCACTTCCAGTATGACTTGCCCTCCAATTCCACAAGCTTAACTTCAATAATTAAGCTTATTTCTTTAATGTTAACCTTCACATTCAGTACAGTTATTTTCTGTTACTGATTAGAGAGAGAACTGACACAACTGGCTCTCTGCCTTCCTTTGGCCCATACTTGGTATCTCTCATAGCCTTGTCCCTTTCCACCAGCATGCCTTAGTGCTATTACAGAAAATCCGGAATGCTTCTCAGCTTTGATAACACTGAAATATTAATCTGTATGCTCTACTAGAAATGCATTTTTTTTAAATATTTCGTTGCCTTGTTAGCAGACATCACATAATCGCACTTATATCAGAATAGTATAAAACGTTATCACCCTGGCTAATCTAAGACTCAGTACTTCTGCTGCATAATGTTATGTCTAATAAATGTACGGCTGCCTTATACCAAAGCTTGCAGTTATTTAGTTTTTAAGAGCTGTTTTAGACTGACAATAATGAGTTTAGAAAGATGTTTTCAACGGTTCCCCAAAGATGTTTGACCTGCCAAGATTAAATAAAACTTTGTCATAATATAGGCACAATAGATTAAACATGTTTTTTAGGTTTAAATCTTTTTCCGGCAGCGACACTGTAATCTGCAAGCCAGAAAGCTATATGAAGACCATACACTGAAATATTCCCAATAGGAAACGAAAGCAAAATATGCAAAAAACTCCTGAAGCCTATTGCAATCTCACAGTGCTGAAACAAGTATTTCCCTCAGAAGTCAAATCACTAAGCAATGGTGGTACGGTTATTCTGCTTTTTAGTTACAGCTGTGCTTCATTGCCTGTATAATTGTAGAACATAAAAAGGAAGGAAGCAGGAGGCATTAAAGTCACAGAATGTTTTTGATGGGGTCTTTTTCTGTCCCAAGCGTGGGAGGTGAGAAAACATCAGAACTTCGGGTGCAGTAAGGGCAGCTAATGACACTCAACTGGATGTGAAATGTCTTTTACAGCGAGGATGGAAATATGGCCAGGGCAAACTGTTTTATGGACAGATGGGCAAAAATTTCTTGGAAAAAATCCATGGCAGCAGAGTCGTGCTTTAAAAATAGTGCTAGTGGGGTTCAGTTTTCATTTTAGCTTTAGCTCCTTCTCCATCCACAGTTTGTCACTGCAGCAAATTCATTGGGAATACTGACATCAGTGCACAGGAAGGTGAGAGGAGGTTTTCTGTATATTTTCAAAGCCTGCTGAGATGACTGGGAGTTTTCTCCTGGATTCCTGAAACTCCTGTGAGTCCCCAGTGAGTACAGGGTGCTTTTCCACAGAAGTACATCTTACTTCTGCTGTATCATAGACATCAATTTGTTGGACAGCAAATGAATACCTCTGTTTCTCTGTCAGCAGCATCACAAAGGGCTTCAAAGTTTCTCTGAGAGGTTACTTTCTCCTCTCCTTGTATGAAGGACATCATCGAATTTTGTTAGCATGGGTGCGTTTACTCCTGCCATTTGTATTTCTGCACATCTCCCTGCTATCACAAGTTCAGCAGTTTATGATTATTATTATTGATTCAAGTAGTTTATAATACTAATCAAGTAGCTGTCTGAATAATGTAGCTCATAAAGTAATGCTTTATCTTTTGCATATTTATGTGGCTGTGATATCTGTATGAACATGACCCTATCCACCTGTCTCCCAGGTCTCCCCTAATAGTACCCAAATCCATTTACCAATTTCAGCTGAATTTAACAGAAGGATCAGCAACTGCTATTAAGGGACAGAGAGAGATTTGCTACTACTGCCTCTGCTGATGGGAAGACAAGGTGCTCTCATCCCTCACCCACTTAGTCCTACTGAGCAGGGCAGGCTGGGCGGCTAACCAGCCCATGAGCCCCTCAAGCAGTGCACGAGGTCCCTGACCTGTCACTGCACATGCTGCCTGCTGCCAAGCCGGCAGGATGGAGGTGGGAGAGGGTGCTGAGGACATTGGGTTGTGATGGGGGATCTGAAGGGTTGTGGGGCCCAAAGAAGTGAAGGGCCAGACCTGTGGGTATTAAAGGAGGAGGGAGAGTGGGGAACTGGGCAAAACTGGGGGCACACTAGTAGTCTTGTACAAAAGGACACAGGGAGAGAGACAGCTGTGGCAGGGGCAGGGAGAGGGAACCAGGGGTCTTGCAGGAGGACTTGCATTGCACAGACGACAGATCAGGAATCCATAGAAATCCTCAATTCCTCTGTTCAAGGAACAACTTGTTATGAACGGTCCTGATAGAGTATTTGGGTAGAACTGCTTACACTGGCACCACACCAAAACTGTGGTTTTGCTGGTATTCTCTGAATCCAAGGGTAGGGCTGACCTATTTCCCATCTTTTCCTTTGTACAAATTCAGATGTACCAACACTCCAGTTTATGGGAAAAAGTTGGTCTTTTCAGTAAAACCAGAAATTCTAGCATAAAGGTTAGAAATGGCTTCAAAACAAACCCCTTCTAATAGCTTCTGAGAAATCCTCCTTCTTTTCAGCTAGTGCTACCATCTCTCCATTTTTCTGGACATGGAAACTTTTAATTAAAGAAACATTGAGGATTTTATCTCAGTATTTTTTTAAAAGTTATTATTTTATAAGTCAAGTTCAAAGTTTTTATTTTAAAATGGTTGCTTTTGTCAATACCGGGAAGCAGCTGGGGGGAGAGCTTCTGTTCTCAGCTCTGCCAATGATTCCTCATAGGTCCTAACCATTTAAATTTCATGCTTCTCAGTTTAACCCATCTGTAAAATGAACGCAATAAGCAACTTCATGAAGTTGTTGAGAGCCTCTTTAATGCCTGACAAGTATTTTGATGTCATCCCACGGTTGCTTGCATAAGCAGAGTATGGTTATTGTAAAGGCTTTTTAATTCCTATTTCCCTTTCTCAGCCCAATCTTGTTTTCATGTCTTTTTGCTGCAGCCTTGTCACAAAATGCTCTGATTTCATCCTGTGGAATCTGTTGAATTTGTGCTTAATAGGGACCAGAAATGGGTTTGTCTTTTAAAGCATAGATATCATATTATGTGTTTGCTAGGGATGTATCTCCTTCTCAATTAACTTCTTCTGGCATCTTACCAGATTTTAGTACTGTAAAATTTAAAGAATCTGGAATCCACATTGTACGTGTATACAAGGTTCATTTAATTAAATGGAAAATATGCTGCATTGACTATTTTTCTCTTAAAAACTAATGCTTCTCCACTTCAAGTTTTAAAAACTACATGAAAACCAGTCTTAAGGTAGATTGAAAACAGGTTCACGTTCCATGCAGAGTATTTCAGAGGTTATATCCTCAAACCTTTTCCTGTGCAACTTCAACTCTGTATTAGCTACTGCAATTGACCCATCTTTATTAAATTAAATTTGAAATAAAAACCAAACCATACAGTGTAAGTTAGCTGGACATAGTGTAACTCTGCATCCTGATGCCAAGAATAAAAGTAATTTTCCTGACATATTCAACACAAAAGCTAACCCCAGCTAATGCTAAATCTGTGACAACCAGAGAAATGCAAAAAAATACGAAGTTAATGCTGACATTTTCTCCTCAGTACTTTTCAATACATCATTCTCCTAGGAAATTATTCTTTGATTTCAATGAAAAGCAGATTTCCAGGTGTCTGGGTGAACTGAGACCTAAAACATGCACTGAGAACAACTCCTTATTTCTTTCCATGCAAGTCAGACTACAGGTTACATCCATGAGTCTTATCATAAGGACAGAGCCATCGCCTGTTCAGAGCACAGCTGATATGGATTAGATCAGAGGACTGTGACTTAAGGTATTAATGAAGTGGTGGGAAACACAGGCTCTTTCTTCCAGATCTGGGAGTTCTAATCCCTTTGGGAGGAAGGCATACAATATACTCTAATTTATGGTATTTCTTATTAGCTCCTGACATGATATGCTGCCTTTAATGAATCCTATCTTAAGTCTCAAAAGTTAATACAGTACTAAGGTAATAACTTCATATGTATTGCACAGTCACCTTAGATAAGATGCTATACAACTACTTCTGATTTTATTTGTTGCATGGTTGAATATTGAGACAAATGGAGCAAGAGCAAGGGAGACCAATACTGAAAATGCCCTTTAGTATCCTTTAGGTATCATCTTCTTCAGTATCAAGACATCAGTGTCTATCTCCAAATTGCCCAGATTGTCAGCCAGCATGGTTTGCTTGTTAACATTTCTAACATCTCTGGGCTTTCCCCAATAGTACATCTCACACACATTGTAAGTACCAGCCAAATAACCCATTTTTCCTACCTCAGTTCACTGCATGTTCCACACCTTCTACCAAAACTTTGATAACAATAGGGCTTAGGTTAACTAAGCCCATTAACTAACTATGGTGTGCTAGGACCATAATTATCAACTCTTTCTTGGTTTTCATCCTGTATTTAAATTTCAGGTTTCTCTGGTGCAGAAAGGTTTTTTCTGCTTCTGCAGCATGTAACAAGACAAGATCCTACTGCTTGACTTTGCATTCTAGATCTTGAAGCTTAGTAACACCAAATCCTACTCTGACACCCTCTAAGAAATTGCTCAGAACCACCAGGACATACTACAATACAACACATTCATGTTCACACTTGAAGGACTTCGAGATGGGTACCTACATGCAAGAGTTAAGTCTTCAGTGCTCTGCTTACCTCTACAAGTAACCTTCCTTTTGCTCAAGCAGAGAGACATGTTGCTGCAACTATACTGTTCCAGGGCACAAGCCGTATCAACTACCATATCAGAGTGCAGGAGAGATGCATGTCTGTAATGGTATGCTTAACCCTAAATTTTTCACCAAAACATCTCTTAGTTAAATCCATTTTTGCTGCTGGCCATACACATAGCTGCAGAGATCATGGCTGCTCAGTTCCTGCCCTCAGATTTAAACCACGGTTTACGATTTCACACATGAGGTGCTCTCTGCAGTTTAAGGAAGAAAGTGTACTGTAAGCACACTTCACCACTCACAAAATGGCAGACTTTATGCCAGAACCATCTTCTTATTTTTATTTAGAAGCCTAAAGCTGTGGGGCAAACCAAAGTGTTCTATAACTAAAGTACTGGGATGTAAATGAACAAAATTCAAGGCCATATAAGGTACAAATTAGAGCAGAGATCTGAAGACAACTTCCAAGAAAATGCTTTAACCACCAGGCTATTGAGCATTTGAAGGAATGCTGTCTCTCCTGTTGAAGCTATTGTGATACTGGAGCGAATGAGAACTGTGTGAATAACTGATTTGGGGTAGTTTGCTGAACTAAAAGACCACCAGACTAAAGCTAGATAATTACCTATTTTTGCACAGATAATTAAATATCCTTTATTTCAGACAGAACTCTGTCTACTGAGCTGTTTGCCAGAAGTGCAAATGCACCACACACTGCTTTGAAAGTTAACCTCCTATTCCAGCTGCACTTTACGTGAGAAAGGCCTGGCCACCCACCTACTTGCAGGAAAGGATTCATGGCTGCCAATGCCAAGAAGAAACAGAGGCACCTTCCTTTGGAGTTAGCTGCCTAAGCCTCTTGGAGAGAGAGTAGGATGAAAAGTTTCCTACATCCTCAGCATCTCTGATCCGGTCCTTGCTTAGTGTCCCGGGTCAATGTTCCTGTCCTTTCCTCACACGCTGGGCAGACATCCCTAGCTGCCTACATAGGGACTGCAAATTCTGCCATTCAGGACAATGGCTAAAAGATGGGCACCACAACATGACCCAACAAGCTTGACGTTGTCCTCGGAGGCTCCCCAGCAGTACAAATTTCTGAACCCATTTTATTTGGGTTTTAAGGACTACAGCATATGAATGAGAAAACTTTCACTACTTCCAGACATATTTGAGACTCATCCTGAACAAAGCTAAATTTGTAAGATTGAATAATAGTAACATGTGGTACTAAAGCTCCATTTTGGCCAAGCATTTTTAAATAACAATACTTTATTACCAAACAGACACTGAGATTACAGAATTAACTCATAACAGTATTTTGAAACATTTGCATTTAAACAACCCCTGGATAATTAAATTCCTGGGTGGGGACACGGGACAAAAAACAGACTACAAATCAAGATAACCTGCTCTTTAACAGTCGTCTTTTTCCTATGTCAGCCAAATTCTCTGACCTATGTCATGGACCTGTTATAGAGCTTACAAATCCTTAATCAAAACCAAAAGGATTTGTGTGATATCAAAATGAAAATCAGGCTGAAGATAAGTAATGCCCATGTTGCTGTTGTTTTTAATTTAAAAAATATAACTAATTATCCAGAATGAATTGTAACATGTGTTTCAAACAGAAAATGTGTTTGCTATTGATTGATGCTTTTTTGCCCTGAACCATGAAAAATGCATATTTATAACGCAATATGACATTTGCTATCCATAATTTTTATTGCATGCTGTTTCACACACACTCAGTAGACCAGGCACTGTAAAAGCCACAGTTGCTGCCTCTAAACCCACTTTTAAAGATCAGCTGGGGAGCATGAGGCTACTGCAGGGTCTCTGAGCCACAGAATTCCATCCACACACAGACCCACAGCCAGTCTATGGACTGCCTGCAAGCTGCCCATCGGAGGGTACCTGGCACTCAACTCATCCACAAGATCTGGCACTTTCCAGAGGACATTTCCAATTACACATCTGCCTTACAGAGCGTGCTTTCATTTGCTCTCAGTCTGGTCTTGAAAATGGCTACAGCTACACTGCAAGAACTAACCTAGAACACCTTACAGAAAGATGATCTTAGTCACGAAAACACGATGGCAAGATGCTTGCTTCTACAAGGACAAATGGCACACAAACATCTGCACACACCCAGTGCCACGTTACTGCAGTAGGGATCCGATGCAGATGTACACAAGAGTCTGTTTGCCTTCACCAGAGTGTAGCAGCAGGGCCTGGGCCCATGACAATTTTGTGCTGGTGAGTAGATCAAAATGAACAACTGATTTAGGAGAGCTGGGTAAAGCAAAAAACCCACCACCCTGAGACAAATTCTTCTACTTTTATCCAGCAAAACAAGCAAAAATGTCTTTCAGGTGATGCATTTCATTTCCAAGGGGAGGGAAAGCTAACCTTAGGGGGTTTTTCAGTAGCAGTAAATCCATGCACATTGCTGGATGGAACACAGCTGACTGCTGAAATTTTGTTCCTCAAAGATATCAGGCTGCAGCATTTCAGTGCTTTCCCAAAATACTTCTTTTTCTATATGAAACAAATTGCTGAATTCTAGATGAATTTATAAATAATTTCTGGGCAACTGAAATCTATGAATTTGACAAACAAATACCAGTGATGGTGGACATGTCCCATGCACTAAACCAGAGGAACCTAAAAGTGTTGAGAACCTCCCAAAAGGCATTCAATTCTGTATAGACTCAGGCCGTTAGAGCAGCAGCCTGAACCTTATGTCCTCGTGGATGAACTGTGTTCCAGAGCACCCAAAGAGATCAGTGATTAAAAGACCCAGTTCCCTCTCCGGTGTATGTGGAAAATACCCATGTGGCCTACTGGAAAAACCAAACAAAGGCTTGCTTGGGTAGTGAGAATCATGACTAGAGTTTTCAAAGTTATTATAACCAAGTTCAACCAACAGGTGTGCATTTTTATCACTCTGTGCTACAATGGTGTGATCATATTACTGTGATATTTAATGTTGTTTTTTTTAAAGGATATAAAACCTCATAATTTTCTAGGAAAAATACTGTTTTCAAATATGAATAAATATAAAATGAGACCTTATCCCTTATTCATGAGAGACAGATGTTATTTTTGGCTGCACAGTTTAATGAACACCATATTATGCTCTTTTTAACCTTACACCAGAAATAATGTACTTCTAGTATTCATGAACTTCAAGCCATTATCAGTAAAAGCTTTTATTAACATCCAGAACTTTTCTCAGTTCACACTGCAAAAGCTTTAAGCTGTCAGCTACAGTCTCTATTATGGAAGGATTTATTTTTTTTTTACCCATCAAAAAATATTCATGTAAAAGATATAAACCTTAGTTGTCAGCTAGCTGAGGTTGAAAACACTGCAATATTTTCCTGTTGTCTTCTTTACAGTATTGAATTTACACATTTGATGCCCTGCTGTATTTTTGTATTTGTGTTTTGTTTTCTGGCCTTCTAAAAACAAAAACACTGCACACTTTTAAAAATGCTATTATACTTCTGTTTATTTTCACCAATTTGGAGAAATGCCTGCCAGTAAGTATGAGCTGAAACTAATTACCATCAGTACAAAATCTCCAAACTGAACTGGGATGCTGACAAAAATGCAACCAGAAAATGAATAAAATGTTTCTTGGGAAGCAGAGATCAGTTTCACCAGCCAGTGACTACAATGAAAAATAAAACCCTGCATACAAACAGTTATTATTAGTATTTCATTTTTGTATGGATAACTTTATTCATAGAGTAAAGGTTGTGGCTCATTCAAACTGCTTGATTTAAGCCAACTACAAAAGATTTTGCAATGTCTGCATGGCAACTGTGTCAGTGTGTGCAATAGGATTTTTCCCACTGCATCTAATACAACGGCTTGAAACAAATGAGGCTGTTCTAAGAAAGACTCTTAAAATCTAAAGTCTTGGGCATCTGTCTCACCTTCATATACGAGAATACAGCAGGATATCACCCAAACAGGTAAGCACAAAACCATCCTGAGGTGATGGTTCCTGGGCCTGAAGTACAAATGAACAAAGCTCAGGAGTTAGGGCATGGAGAAGGTAAAATACCTTTACAGCCTACCACAAGCTCAGGCTGTATAAACAGCTTCCCTTTGAAAGCAGGTGCAAAAGTGTCCGAATTACCACCTATGTCCTCATGGCCACAAGGAGCCATTCTAGCAATTGCAGATCTCGAATACTTCTTTCAGCTACAGCAACCTGCTGCTCTAGGCTTTACACAGGAACTCACCAACCAGAGTGCTGAAGTCAAAAGGTGATCCAAAAGCTTTACTAAGGAAATACCAACCTGATGAGAGACAACAAGGAACAAGAGCAACAAAAGATTAAACCAAAAGAAGCAGACCATGCCTCATATTGCACAACTGGGCTAAGGGAAAACAGAGCAGCACTTCCATGGCAGCAGGGGAAGACAAATTTCTGGCACTGCAGTTCACCTCATGATTAGCCTGGCTACAGCACCAGTCAGCAAGTCACAAAGCAAAGTGGATATGGTCAGAGCAGACCGCATGTCATTACTGTTCCTACAGAAGCTGACACTCTCTGATGAGATAATGAAAAAGTGCCCAACACCACACTTCTTCCCAGGGAAAATGAAGCTTCTAGCTGTGTGGAGCACACCCAGTGACAAGAGCCATCTGCAAAGACCCACAGCAGTCCACACATGATAAATTCTGGGAACAGTAAGGAAAGCCTCAATTTACACAGGCAGCACAAGTGCAGGATGTGCCACATTTCTCCTGGGCACCTTACTGTTCTTTAATTTTTTTCTGAACAAAAGAACGGCCATGACTCAAGTCAGAAGTTCTTCCAGCTCTGTATCTTGACTCTGACGGTAGCCTGGCAATCTAGCAAAATAAATGATAGCAGTATTACCAGTAATTATTTGCACTTGCCATATTGTCAGTGGGAAAAGGGAGTCAAATGTGAAGTCTGTCTCACCCTTAGGGAGTCCACATACTTAGCATAATTGACTGGCAAAAGAACATATCCCTGAATGCATAAGTAAAACCCAGCAAGAGAAAGTAATGTATTATTGGCAGTAACAAACAGAGCTCACTAGTTAAAGCTGTAGTAAAGTGACTTCAATGCAGCTGAACAGAAGACAATTTATGGTGTTTAGACTACACCAGTGCTGGCATTGACAAATACTCTGAGCAAGCCAAAAAAACACTCAAAACTTTTGGGTAAATTTAAATATGTCTACACATGCACATGAATGACTGTGAATGTTTCATTATAATTCTTTCCTTTCCTTTTTAATATTTCATACATAGTATAATTCACCCTCCTGACCGCTGACCTGGAAATTTAAATAATAAAATGCCTCAAAATGCTTTGAAGTTGTAGATGTCAATGAAAAGTGCTCATAAAATGCCTCCAAGTTTTATTATTGTTTGTACTCTTTTATCTCAAAAATCATCAAATTGCCTTTTTCAGATGTCTTGAGACTTCCTTGTGTTTCCTGCACTCAGCTGCTGATGGTCAAGTTTTACCCAAAAAAAGCCTTTTACAATTCCATTAAAATTAGATAAAAGTCAGAAATATATGGTTAGGATATGCTGATACAGAAAGGTTTTAATCTTGTAAAAGGGAAAAACAACACATTTCTGTGGGACAACGCTGCCAAGAAAGAGCAAGATACTGAACAGAGAACAGCAGTATTGTTCCTTCACAGTGCTGATTTGCATCAGACAAGCATTTGTCCCCCAGGTTTTTTTCCTATTAAATATTTTCCTTTTATCCAAGTGTTCAGAATGTTTGAGGGAAAAATGCAAGGTGTGGGAGCCAAAACACTGTCTGGAGAGCTGGCAGTTCCTTAAACCATTTCATCACACTGTCTCCATTTGGGAGACTTGGGATAAAATTCTTCCCTGGTTGACTGAGCTGATACAAGGATTAATCTATCAGTATTTTAAGTATTTTCAAAAGGACAAGTTCCATACAGATTACAGTCCTGCAGAAATCCAGTTCCTGGGCCTGTAGCTTTTAGTCCTTGGGTTATATTATGTAAATAGTCTAATAAAGGTGCTCTGCAACCTTAGATGACTGCATATCAGTAAGCCCTGTAGCGTGATGGCAATACCTTGTTATAAACCACCAGGAGCCCTATTTCATTGAGACCAGGCTGTAACAGATGGGAGAACAGCTTCAGGACAGACAGATTCTGCACATAGCTAAGCACTTAATTCTCAGTCATTTCAGGAAAATGGGGATTATGTCTACATGCTGCAACAGAGAATGAGGTAAAGAGCTCCAAGTTAGAGCCAAACATGCTAGCATGTACCCACAGAATGGGGCAGAAATGTGCAGAAACTGTATCTTTGACCCTCAATCCAGACACCTCCTCAGCACAGCATGAGCCTGGTACTAATTACACTCGCTGTGAGGCTCATAGCTAAAAGACACTGCATTGGGGCAGTCATGTTGCTTCTGATTGCAAAGTTTCCTTAGTCGCTGGATACTTCTTTCACTGCCTGACGCACTCAAAATCTTCTACAAATGCTTCCAAACATCTCTAAGTAGATTCACGTACCCAGGTGTTAACCCAGGAGTAGTTCCGGGGCCTCCACTAATGCCACTCCTTGAACTTAATTCACTCAAATATTCAAGTGTTTTGCTGATGCAAAAAGAGCTGCGGCCATGCCTGAGGCAGGAAGGAGAGGTAAGGATGGAAGATGGCAGACAAAAAGGGGAAAGCCACGTCAGTTTTAGGATCTGACAGGAATTGGAGACTGTGTAACTCAGCCACCTGCATCTATGAAGAAATATTTTTTAAGCCCAGAAGCTGTCCTTTATGGATGGACAGTTATTCTAGCTGGAAACTTATCCCACAACAGCACGTTCATACCCTCCCTTGGCATCTGTCTTTTTTGTTCCACTCCTCTAACAAACCCTCCCTGCTCAATTTATATTTTCCCTCCATAACTACTTCTACCATTCCCCTGGATTAACACGAACAATGATGCTGCTTCTCCTTGTAAGACTGTTTTGATGTGAGATAGTCAGGTCCTGTATTCCCATCAGTCATCTCTGCATTACATATTCTCACTTCTTTCCACATAGGTCTTCGTTTCCAAAACATCTATCACATTAGCTGCTCTTCTCTGATCTCTCTCCAGCGTGTCTGGGTCTTTTTTAAAACGTGTTGCCCAGAACTGAACACAGTACTACAAATCATATGTTGACTACAGCAAGCTAACACTTGCCTCACATATAATACTCTTGGTAGTTCAATGAAATACAATAGTAGCTATTTTTCTCATTAGCGCTGCACTGTTTACCAACTCATACTCAAATCACCATCAATAATAATCCCCAGATACTTCTCCATGGGTTAAATATATGTCCTAAACGATTTCCCACATTCTATATTTATTCTTTCTTGTGTGAAACATGCTATGTTTGCATTTGAAACTTCACTTGATTGACTTGTCTTTTTCTACAGTAACCACCCATACAGTATTTTTAAGCCCTATTCTCCAAAACATTTATGACTCTTCTCAGACTGCTTTTATGAAAAGTTAATAATGAAGGTTCTGAGAAACACTGAATCCCCCTCAAGTACAGTCTCCTCATACATCAGCATGTCCTGGCAATGAATAAATAGCAATTAACGATTATATTTGTTTAAACTAACCTTAGCTGGAAAAGACTAGAGTCTCACTATGGCAGCTACACCTCCACCACATTGCTGAGCTTTTCAGAGGAAAACTTCACACAAGCAAAAAAACAGTATGGGCACTGCATTTCTTTCCTTCATTAAGATAACCACCAAACACGTAATTTAGCTTGTCATAAGTCATTCGTAACAAACCCACATTACCTTCTCTTTATTGTCTTATTTTCCTCTGTTAAGATTTCCCTCTGGACTCTGTGACTGTAGTATTTAAGGACATCAGTGGGTGAGAAATAACATCTATGAGATTTCTTTCTTCTGTCCAAACCAACAAGAAATGGGTTAATTAACCCGATGCAGTCTTCCATCTTTTGATCTCCTTCAGTACCTGAGCTAGCTTGTGCGAAGCTACCTCCATATCTCTACACTGCACTTGAGTCTGGAACACATGCAGAGAAGCTCTTGTTATCCTTAAGTACAGACATAGAACACAGAATAAAGCAGATTCCTTGCAATCACTGATGGGTAACTGAGCATCCCATAACAGCAGAGGGAAAAAAGACATTCCCCTTTACACACCAAACATCCTATGTGGGAAAACATAAGAATACAATTAAACACACCTCCAGCTCCTCTCTCCTCCCATTATGACCACGACCAAGTTAAAAGTCTCCACAAGATGAGAAACTTTTGGAAAGCATTTATAGTGTTTCATTCTGCATCTGCCAGCAGAGGGGTCCAGCAGAAGGCAGACTTCAGAGAGCAGCAGCTTCTGAAGCACTTGTGTTCATCAATTTTCATTTATTTCTGGCAGAGAAGGCTAACTATGAAACTGTGCTGAACAGTTCCGCATGCCACACAAAAATTAATCATATGAGAGATGTCTGCTTAAACAGAGTATAGAAAGAAGGCCAATCTATAGAAGAGTTTTGGGGTGATGTAAAACTGAAGAACAAATTTCTCATATAGACAAATGAAGAGGAGAAAGGATAACAAGCTGGGTCCGTAACACAAACCAAATTGTCACTAGGATCAAAGTCAAAAACTCCAGTAGACAGATGATTGAAACCTTTGACAAACAACCCTTAACAAAGCAGTTGTGATTTGCAATGTGAATGAAACCATCCACTCTGGAATGAGGTGGACATGGCTATTGTACCATAGACTTGAATGATAATCAAAGACACTACAGCTGAACAGAGTCTGCACATCAAATTCGACGGGTATGCTTGGGCTTTGCCATGATAGAAAACAAGGCCACTAACAAGCAACACAGCCTCACCAAGATTTATGGTTTTCCAGACCAGACAGGAATATGCTACTAAAGATTAGGCAATATGCTGCTTACATCTTCAGAGAAAGCAAGCACCAAGACTCTTGTTTTGACCAAGAAGATGTCAGACAGGCAGAACATCGGCCATTAGAGACAAGTGAGCCTCAGGATACAAAATAACTCCGACAAATTAATTCCTTGCTTTTGAAAACCAGCAGTGCTGGTAGTGCAGGCACCACCTCCCTGCATACATGCAAACTTCAATCAGATCTCATAAGAACCTAACTAAGCCTGTTACAGGACACTGTTTATAAATGCCAGGAAGAGTGAGAAAGACAGAATTAATCCAGCATAATGGTCTGACAATGCCATCCAAGGGCTGCATAAACATTAAGTTTGCTAAAAAAAAAAAATGAAAGTGGGACCACAAATCAGTAAGACCAAAAGGAAGTACTAGAAGTAATTAATACTCAGCTGATGAATGAAATTATGGACTATTCAAACCACACCTCTTTAGAAACCTTCCAAAAGAAGAGTCCTCGGGATCAAAGAATATTTGAAACTATGCCAGAACACATAACTTCCTTAAACATGCTTTGAACAGCAGGAAGAGGGACGTCTGGGCATTACTGCTTCCATCAGTGACAGGAGAACCCCAAACCCCACCTCAGATGTGATTCGTTATTTCCTGTTGCCACCTCTCCCCTGCCTATCCCCCTCTTGCCTACCATCTCCTTCACATCTTGTTTCCTTTGCTATGTCTCCTTTTTTAGCCATTTGCCTCAGAAAAGTCTGGTTTAGATAGCCCACAGCGTGTCTTACGAAGCACTAGTGTGATCCAATGTCTTTAGAGGAAGCTAAAAGCAGTGTTCAGTGAACAGGCTGATGCTAGTAAGTTTGCCAAGTTCTGCAGGGACTGTAGCTTTGTTTCTGTGAGAGCCAGAAATTCAGTCTGTGTTTGCTACTTCCGCTGCTCTTTTCTGCATCTTTGGTCTGCTTATCTTGCTTTGCTTTCAGAAACAGAATCAGATTTTAACGACAGCAACAACATCGGGTCCAGCCACAGAACCCAACTCATGTCTTCTTTTTCCCAAAATGGAAAGGTATTAACTGTTGCATCTGAAAGACTATTGAACAGGATCTTCCCTCAGACAAATTAAACCCTCCACATTTTAAGGGAAAAAGAACCTCATTGAAACAAAGCTTTCTTTTACTTTCCAAATGATCTAGCTGTCTCCCTTTTCTCTTTTATCTTTTGAAGTTAAAAGAGATTTTGAGAGGCTCTAAGCAAATTCGGAACACTATATATAGTGCCAGGGCAATCACTCGAGCATCTCCAGGTCCGCTGGTTCCCTCAGAATTAACACAGCATAGAACACTGCAATGACTAATTGAACAAGTTATTAACAAGTTAAGTTCTTAGTTTGGTCTTAAGTATTTGCAATAGCCTTCTAATGCACTTACTCAGGTGTGCACCCTATACTAAGGGATAGTATCCTCTGGCTAGGCCTCATGGACTTTAGGCATCTCTACCCTCAGCAATGAAATACAGAACTGCCGTTGATCCACACTGGTATGGCCTGCAGTGAAGTGTAGCACCAGTTATGCTAGTTCAGTCCAACCACCCCAGGATGATGCTGCTCCTGAGCTAACCAGCCCTGACCTTCAGCAGCACCACACTGACATGCTAGACCTGGTTCAACATCTACCCACTGTTGTATCTCAGCAATTATGCTCTATCTGCTTCTGTCCCAGGGTTGGCTCTTGGGTGTCTCTGCAGTAGCTGCAGATCTCTGCAGGGCAGTATGACCAAGATGTATGAAGCTCTTGCATATACATGGTATTACCCAGAGCCAGCTGAGGCCATACTGAGAAAAAAATACCCTTTGCAAACACCAAGAGAGGAGCAAACGTGGGCTTTTACTGACTGGATCATCATGGTTTCTACAAATAAGGCTCAGTTCGGCTATGCCTCTTCTGTGAATAAGTTGGAATTTTTTGTAATCGGAGACTGATTCTCTGAGGCTGTTCTCATTTTATGTTACCCTTTAGTTCTGATTCTGTATTCTTTTCTGGTGGTTTTATACCCTGTAATGAAGGGAACTGCTCAAAGAGGTAGAGTGCAGAATCCTTATCTCCTTTTTATTATAAAATTGTATTTCAAAGCATTCAACAATTTCTGACTATTGGAACAACAGAAATTTTCATTTTTACTGCCCTGGCATCTTCTTTTGCCAGTACCATTACAAAAATAAAGTCAAAAGGCTTCCTTTCTACATAATCCAAAAACATCTGGAATTAGGCCTCAGAATTAGTATCTCAAAACTACAGCACATTTCAAAGCTCCGGCTTTCAGTGTTCTGCAATATAAGCGACTTTTTGCTGTCACGTATACTGGCTCCATCTTAAAACTCTGCACTTTCTGGTGACCGGGGCTGAAAGTTAATATACCAAAACATCTTTGTAAACAAGTATATTGCTTTATTTACACATCTCTTCTATAGAAATAAGGTATAAATGCTGTAGCCAAGTTATCTCCTGAATTTCCCTCCGAAGTATCTCATCTACTGTCATGGATCAGTAGTTCAGAGGTTGTTACTGACGGTTTTATGTTTGTTTCTAAAGACTGGAATGGATACAGATCCTAATCAAAACCTCACTGAAGTTAATGAGGTTCTTTCCTTTTTTGCAGTATTTCTGGAGCAGTGTCATTACTGAGGCTTGTATGCTAAGATTTCATTTTTACACAATAGGCCAACATCAAATCTGCCACAAATGAGTACAATTCTCATGATTTTGTGTTGGCAACAAAGATTTAAAGCATTCCTTAGCATCACAGTAACCACTGAATGAGCGACACTAGGGTGTCAGCAAATATCTTTGTTGGTCAGGTTGAGTTTCCACAAACTTGTGAGATCCACGTTTTCCAAACTTGTAAATCCTACATCTTTTAAAAATAAAAAAATCAAGGGAAACTACAGTTCAAGAAAAAACATTAGCAAAATAGTTTATGCAACTGTTTCTATGATACACTTCAACCTACTGAAGCAAGGTTTAGGTAGCTATCACTGTGCAACTTTAGACCATAAATCTAAATGGCAACTCAATAAATATGTTATGAGTCGTACCATAAACTCTAAACTATCGGAAGTTTTGTTTTTGAATGGAAAGCATTCCACTGATGCTTTACACATGAATAAGTAAGAGCATCTCTAAATAAATAATCCTCCAGATGTTACATAAAGAGTAACTGGTCTACACCAATGCACGCAGCATGGGTGGCAAGCAGGAGGAGCTGGAAGCCATTGTGCTGCGGGAGAGGTATGACTTAGTCACCATCACAGAAACATGGTGGGGTGACTCTCATGATTAGAGTGCTGCAATGGATGGCTATAGACTCTTCAGAAGGGACAGGAGAGGAAGGAGAGGCAGTGGGGTGGCTCTGTATGTTAGGGAGTGTTTTGATTGTATAGAGCTCAACGATTGTGACGATGATACAGTTGAGTGTTTATGGGTAAGGATGAGGGGGAAGGCCAATGAGGCAGATATCCTGCTGGGACTCTGTTATAGACCACCCAACCAGGATGAAGAGGCGGATGAAGCGTTCTACAAGTGGCTGGTAGAAGTCTCTCAATCGCTAGCCCTTGTTCTCGTGGGGGACTTCAACTTCCCGGACATCTGCTGGAAATACAACACAGCAGAGAGGAAGCAGTCCAGGAGGTTCCTGGAGTGTGTGGAAGACAACTTCCTGACACAGCTGGTAAGTGAGCCTACCAGGGGAGGTGCCT
>NW_008825255.1:1211874-1215278 GCF_000699105.1 Pygoscelis adeliae
AAAAAAAGAAGAAAAAAAAGGGGGGGGGGGGAGAAAAAAAGAGAGAAGGAAAAAAAAGGAGGGAGAAAATATTTTCTGTCTGAGCAACTGATGTTTTCCCTGCAATGAAGAAAACAAGTGAAGGATGAAGCTACCTCATCACGTGAGCATCCTCAGGGGGGAGGAAGGAACCAATCTGGAACACTTCTCAGAGGCAGCCTAAAGCCTTTAACTGTGAACTGGTTGGGAATCCTTGTCCTGACTTATGCTTGGGCAGAAACAAATGAGATTTCCCACCCTGGGGGGAAGGTGGTAGCAGAGCTTTTGCCTTAACAATCTCCCATGTCAGAGCCAGGCTCTGTTCAAATCAAGGTTAAATTCAGCATGGCTTCTCTATTGGTCTTTGTTTTCCCACGTGTATCGGGACGTTATCATCTTTTGCCATGTCCAGAAGCAGCTACTACCTCTGTGTGCAGTTCAGTCTGTGTTTAGGAAATTCAGATCTTCTTTATTATTTCAGGCAGAGCACTCAGTAACAACTAGTTAAAATTGTAGTTCTTGTTATTATTGCCTCCCCACTATTATAAGATGTTCATAACTTTCTGAAATGAGTTTTGTCTTGAATTCGATTGCTGTAGTTTCTGTCCCAGTATGATCTTTTTTTTTTATTATTATTTAAAACTTGAACACAAAAGTTGAGCAATTTCTGAACAAGTTGGAGAAAAAAGTACATTCTCTTTTGTTTCCCTTTTGCTCTTCATTAAAAAGGAGATTTGAAAGGTGTCATTTGACATAAAAAGTCTTCACTAAGAAGCAATGAACCTTAGGCTGTTGGAGAAATAAATATTTCCTGTGCTGTGTTGTAATTCTGAACTTTAGAATATGATCCAGTCATTAAGAAATGCACTGCAGCTTAATAACTCTAACCTCACAGAGAGGGATAAAGTTGAAAGTAGTTGTGGAATTCTGGTGACGGTAATCCCTTTCTCTTCAAGGAATAGCTGTGCAGACTTCATTTTACATTGGTGTCTATTTTTACTTTTAATTCATGTTACTGAGCTTTCTCTCAAATCTTTGCTCTCACTCTCTTAAGAATTTCTCCTCCACTTCCATAATTTACCTAATGTTATGGTTACAACAAAAGCAGACCACATTTCTTCTTTTTCCTCTTTATATCCTCTCTCCATCTACAAGTTATACTCATTTCGTTGCATGCCCATTATAATAGAAGGGCAACGAGGCTGGTGAGGGGTCTGGAGAACAAGTCTTATGAGGCGTGGCTGAGGGAACTGGGGTTGTTTAGCCTGGAGAAAAGGAGACTGAGGGGAGACCTCATCGCTCTCTACAACTACCTGAAAGGAGGTTGTAGCGAGGTGGGTGTCGGTCTCTTCTCCCAAGTAACTAGCGATAGTATGAAAGGAAATGGCCTCAAGTTGCACCAGGGGAGGTTTAGATTGGACGTGAGGAAAAATTTCTTTACTGAAAGAGTGGTTAAACATTGGAACAGACTGCCCAGGGAAGTGGTGGAGTCACCATCCCTGGAGGTATTTAAAAGATGTGTAGATGAGGCACTTAGGAACATGGTTTAGTGGGCATGGTGGTGTTGGGTTGACAGTTGGACTCGATGATCTTAGAGGTCTCTTCCAACCTTAATGATTCTATGATTCTATGGTCTAACATGGGAGTGAGTGAAAATTTCAGACGCTGCATGGAACATGACAGAGACAAGTATCCACGTTGTACAACCTAAAAAAAATAGTTACATAATTAGTGATGCATTTTAAATAAAAAATTCAGTAAAAGTCACAGGAATTTCTGTAACATCCTTCAAAATGGCTGAAAACAAAATCATCCTTCTATTCTCTATTTTCTATCATCTCCGTTAGAACTGTTGGACTCACTGTTGTAGCAGAGACAAAAAGACCAATGGGAAAGATATATACTCATTTTGGAAAACAGCAGAATCATTTAAAGTTTTAGTCATGAGTCCTTATGTGGTCACTTTGTTGGTATGCTGACAGTGAGGAGAGCAGAAAGAAGACACCACCTTCACTTCTTAATCATCTTTGTTTTATGCTGTATGTTTACACCATGGCATTCATTCGGGGCTTCTGCTGGCTGCCTGAAGTAGTCAGGAAAGGACTACTTTTCCCTTTATTACAAAATCGACATTTATATTCTTTTCCCTTCATTCTTCCAAATACTGGAGATTAGTCACACCAAAAAAATAATATAGACCAAGGCATTAGAATATGCTAGTGGTACTGATGTTATTCTCTTACCAGATCTAAATTTGGTACAGGGTGTGTGCTTTGTGGACTCTGACAGATTGAGGCACATGGAGTAAAAGTTCTTCTGGACTAACCACCTCAGCTGTGGTTCCCCAACCCTGCTGAAGACAGGACTCGATGCAACCAGTCTCTCGTCCATCCTGCAGTCATATGCTCCTGTGTCTGAGGATAATGAAAGTCCGTATTATATGCTGACTTCATTATGGTCAAACAATGTCATTCAAGTAAAGAAAATCTTTAATTTCACTATTCTACTGAACAGGGGTGGGGCAGCACTGAAATGAAACCCCAAGGATGTATCCCTTACAGCTATTGCTCCCCATATAAAGAGCCCATGAAGGGAGAGCATGTGAGGTTGAGCCAGTTTACCTTCACCATCTGTCCTTCACGGATAGGCCCAGCCTCTGTGGAAAGCAAGTGTTGACAGCACCTCAGAAGCAACCAGAGCAACCCAGCACTGAGTCAAGCCAACAAGCTTCTGTTCAAGGTGCACAAGCTCCTCCCAGGCTTTTCCTAATACCTTTCTACAGTTTGGTAAATGACTAAGAAAAACACATGGCTCCCTCTGTCAGTCCCCAACTTATTCATCAGCCTGAAGTTTGCTACAGCACAGCAGACAGGGAAGGAAAGGGCAATTGTCAGAGGAGAACAAAACCAAGGAAAATACTACTACTTTCTTCTATATTTGTTTCTTACACGACTTTGTTTGGAAAAATAAAGGCACAGAAGATACAAGGCAGTGAAAAAACAATCTCCACCCCATCTCCCACTTCTTCTTCTTAAAGGTTAATTACTCACTGGATGGAAAGGAATCTCTAATTTGGATTAAAAAATGGTTTAAAGTCAGAGTAAAAGGAGTGACCCAGAAAAGGATTGACAGTGGATACCCCATGAATTTTAACATTTACAGAGGCATAAATGGGTGCACAGTTTATTCTGAAAACATGCTCTGAGGTCTGAACAGTGCAAGGACCAAAGGAGAGCAATACCAAGGTGGCAACACTGGAATATTAAACAAGGTCTTTCTGGTCCACCACGCCTGGGAAAGACTAGTAAGTCTTATAAGATTTATTTTGGTTTTGGCAACCAAAGAAGAGAGTGCCAGATGAAAACAATTCAAAATAGGGGAAAGAG
>NW_008825255.1:1215333-1231596 GCF_000699105.1 Pygoscelis adeliae
TGAAAATACTATCAAAAAAGCCTAGTGGCTATGGTGCAAAGCAGAACCTGATGGTGCAAAACCCATTCTGAATAATTAGGCCTATTACATAAGCAGAGTTTATTAGACTTATAAAAATCCAATGCTGGTGCAGCTATACAGCGTCTTAGAAACCACAGTAGTCTGAGCACCTCTGGATAACCATTGCATTGTCCAGCGCAGCTATAACCTGAAAATCATTGTGCTGAGCTTCACAAATAGCATTCACCCAACTGAAGAAAATACTAGGAGGCATAAAAAGAGGGGTGGAAAATAATACCAAGTACATTCTAATGCTGTTACATTTTGGTATGACATGCTCCCACCTGGAGTACTGTCTCACAGACTACCTCTTTGGCTCAAAAGGCACCCAAGCCTTTTATAGCCTTGGACTGCAGCTAATGAGACCCAGGTGACCTGGCTAACAAAACAAGTCAGACAGTTCATTGTCATCAAGTCTGACATATCCTCACATACTCCTTCTTTGTTTGGGGTTGGAAGGTCTCAGACTGAAACTCCTGTGCTATCCGCTATATCACATCTACAAGCCTTAAAATTGTTTCTAGAAAACGTTCCCCCGTACTGTTTCAAAACATTTAATTAAATAGTGCTTTACATTAAGCTAATCCTGTGACTCCCTTTAGGGAGTCAACTTGCCTCTCAACTTGCCCTGAGAAATACACACTGCAAATTGACAGCATTTCTCAGTTTGGTGGTAGAGATGACAATGGCAGCATTTACATGTGACAAGTCAAATCTCTCAGTCAGGAATTCTCCGTGTTCCCTGTTGAAGCAGCAGTGAAGATCCTGTCTACCAAGTGCTCTTGGGAACTAAAGTTCCCTCCTTCATCTCTGGACCCCCAAAAGCCTAGGAAAGAGCGGGGCCAGCCTGAGAGCACCACCTGAACTGCCTGATCCAACTTGGGCAGCTGACTTTGCATTGAGCATGATGTGCTCAAGCAGCACAAGTGAGCAGGGCACAAATGGGAAAAGGGGAAAGAGGCCTGCAAGTGTCCCAAGATGACCATCCCCAGGACTACCCTACTGCTTCTGGTCTGCTGTAGCCCAGATTAGCCCATGTCTGACCCAAGAGGGAGTCAGCTGTGCCTCGCAGAGAGCCCTGTATGTGCCTGTGTACCAGTACCACGTTAGAGCTGAGTGCATGGCGTCCGAGGGGCGGTTCACATGGCTCAGTGCAGTGATGATGAGGGGAAGGTCTGCACAGCACTGTCCACCCTCTGGGTGCGCCTTTTGTGTTCAACCAAGGATACTCTGGTGCAGGCCGTGCGTATCTCCGTACGGCTCATGCCTGCTGGCTCTAATTAGCACAGGCACACCGACGGCAGCAGGACAGGCGCTCAGCCGGCCCAGGAGCGAGCCACCATTTCGGCGGTTACCAGGCAACACCGGCGTCCCGGGCCCAACATGGAGCTCCAACCTCCACCGGGATTGGCTACAGCCACTGGGCGGGCGGGCAGCCGGTTGCTAAGCGACCTCAGGTCACCTAGCAACCCAGGCCCAGGTTGGGCCTGCGCAGAGAGTGGCCCCAGGAGGGGTGTCAGGCGGTGTCCCCACACCTAGCATCAGGTCCTGGTGAGGGACTGAGGGATTCCTGCGTGGTGCAGGGTCAGCGGGATATTTTTTAACACCTCGAAGTGTGTTAAAAAGCCACTACATGGCTGCTTTACCTTTCTAATGGGAACGTGACTTCGTCACCATCCTTCACGTGCACGTGGGTTTCCTGCAGCAAAACCTGGCTCTTTTCCTTCCCACAGTGGGGCATGAATTTTGTTTCTGTTGGCTCTCAACCTTGGAAAAGGCCTCAGGCAACACTCTCCCTTCACTTTGGTCAGCTTGGGATGGCCCTTACAGAAAACGCAGCCTTAAAAGCCCCAGTGGCAGGTAGAAAACAACACTGTGTAAAGTGCAGAAATTAGGAGCAATTTGACTGACTCTCATTTCTACAGTTGTCTCCACGTGTAGGTGGATGAGCAGAAAGCCACATGGTAATGTGAAGCCTTGGCTGTTCTTTCCACCCTGTTAAAGTCACGTCAATTCCTCAGCTCTTGGGAAAAAGTCTCATTAATTTCATTTTCAGAATATAAAGGAGTAGATAATCACAACGCACAACTCATTAGTGAGGTTTAAAAAAGGAACTAATTTAAGCAGCATTTATTTCTCCACTCTGCAACACAGCTTTTAGTCAATTCAAGATTAGGGCAACATTTCCAACAGGGAAGAGGAGGTTGCAGCATGCCACTAAATTTGCCCGTGGCATTCCAAAGCAGAACCTCTTGCTTGATGCATACAGCTTGCTGAGGGCTTATTGTTGGAATCCCCACGCGTGCCTGCACAAAGAATTGCCACGGACCTATATATATAACTATTTAAAAATGTGGGCGGGGGGGGGGGGGGCGGTTCGCGGGGGGGGGGGGGGGGGTCATTTCCTACAACATCTAATTGGAGCTGCGATCCTCAAGGTCAAATTCTTGCAGGTAGCTCCAATAAGAGAGTTAACCCCTGCAGATTAAGCACTGAATACCTGGCCTCTAAGCATCTGGCTCCTTCTGTGAAATTCAAAACCCGGAGCTGGGTGCTAAGCCTCCCCCCATTGAGCACATGCAAAGTTAGACCTCTCAGAAGGGCCATCCAGGAAAGCACATGTAGAGCGGGAGCCACTTGGAGCTGGAAATGCTAATTGCAGGAGCGTGGCCGAATTCTTGTCCCCTCTCCAGAGCTGCGGCATCCGCCCGTGTCAGAGCTCCAAATAGAGCCTGACCCCGCTCCCTCCCGCCAGCAGGCAGCCCTTGTCAGGCTTCTGTTTTCTTTCTAAAATCCAGCCAGGATGCTCGAGCAGTGTCGGCATCCACGCATACATCATGCCCTGACGCCAGTAGCAACCGCCCGGGGAGAGGCGCACGGGCTCCTCCACCGGCCGGTGGACTGTCTTCTGCCTCCCAGCAGAACTGCCTCACTGCAGACATCTTGGATGATGTGAACTGGATTTCCACAGCTTCCCCTGGAAATCCTAACCTTAGTGATGACTCTAGCAGCAGGTCTCAGCACTTCAAGCGTATGCAATGAAAATGGATGGAGTTTTAGCGCTTCACAAGACCTGACTTCCTATGGCCACCTATCCCCTGCCATCATCCTAAACCACTGTGAGCTTTCATTTGCCTCTTTCAAACATCAGATATACTATCCTTGCAAAGATCTTTCTACCTGTAACTCAGGTTTCACCCACTAGAAACCAAATGCACTCTCTCTGGATTTTGTCCTGTTGTATAAAAGGAAAATATTTATTGATGATTTGGGACAATCTGCCCAAACACACAGTGGCCTTTTTCAGTTGTCTCTTGCTGATTTTACAGTTTTCTCTTTTGGCCACAACACACACACCTGTACAGTAACTGCCATTGCTTTTACACAGGAAACAGGGTTTATGACACAAAACGGGGTTAAATTAAAGCTAATCTGTCATAAACTCAGAGTTTAAAAAAAACACACATTTATCAGTGATGTTTGATGTTAAACACATGTCCTTAAAACATACCACTTCTTGTGAAAAATATTTCTTTTAGCAATGAAATTAATTTTGGTCAATAATGTCCCTGAACCTGGAATAAATAATAAAAGGACATGGTGATCTTTTTGAAAAAATGTGAATTTCATGTCTATCAGAATTGATGTCCATAAATATTAGTGGTAAAATACCGCTCTGAAATGTAACTCTAATATGTATCTATGGTGACATCATATTTCTGGGTTTTCCCTTTGCCTTGAGCACCTGGACCCAAATTCCCTATCATAAAATCAGTTGAAGTTGGTATAATATAACAGATAATTATATTTAGGCTCAGAAGGAAAATACCAAGATTCAGATTACACAGCAGAAAACAAGAATTTCCATTAGACCTGAATCATTCAAAATATCTTTTAAAGTCTTAAGGCATGGAACTTGATTACCGAGAGACCTTTTTTGCATCTGAAAATACTACTTTAAGTAGTTGTTTTTGTAAGTGTTGCCTCATTGGAAAAAAATTCTGGAAAATGAATTATGATTTACACCATGCAGCATTGCTATAAATGAGTAATTACAGAAGCTCCACAGAAACCTCAAACACATAATTCCAAAATAAGTTGCACTGAGATGGAATTTAGCAAAATATGTTCCCTGACATGTAGCAGGAGAGTGCAAGGCACACATCTCCCAACTCCACACCAGTTGCAAATCAGGACTCTTGCTTCCCAGAGCGAGGGACTGCAACCTCTGGCTATTAAAAAAAAAAAAAAAGGAAAAGAAATTAAAACCAGTGGCAGAATGTGAAGAAGGAAGATGTCTTTGTTCAATTTGCAATACCAAGCCTAAACAGAAAACGCTGGCAAATTCCTGAAAACTTGGGTGCACGCTAGAAAAACAGGCTGTTAGACAGCGGGAGCACAGACACAAGAAGCTTTTAGGCAGACCTGCCATCTAGAGAGTGCTCCCTGCCATTGACATATGGCACTACAGTTGGGGAAAGACATGATCTTTCCAGGAGACAAAGGGGTCTTTTTTTTTTTTTTTTCAATGAAATGGCATAAATGTAAAGTATGTCTTTCCAAAACAAGCTTACAACAGTTGGGCAAATGAAGTGGTTACAACTAAAGACCTCAGCATCTGTTCTGCGGTAGAAGACCCACTTTTGTCATTGTTCAATCCTTATGCCATTATGAAAAAATTTCTAAGTCCTCCTTTTTAAAGCAGCTTCCTGCTAAAGTCATATCAATTTAATGCTTTCCACTATTCATATCTGCTAGGCTTTCCTTATCTGGAGGCCCCCTCTGACTTAAATGGAATGAAAGAAGAAAGCCAAGATATGCACAGGATGTCTCTACCTGAAAAAGTAGGAGCAGGTAGATAACTTTTATGACACATCCAGGCACTGAGCCAAATTTTCAGTGCAAGTAAACAAGCATAACTTCACTGAAGCTGGTGGGGGCTTGCCAGTATAAAACTCACCAAGAGTCTGTCGTTCTCTTTACAGCAGTACCAAGCTGATATCCTAGGATAAAACCTGAATTCCTCAAGACACACACACAAAAAAAAAAAAACCAAAAAACCAAAGGTATTGGATGAATTAGTGTCTGAAAGAAAATCAGAACCCTGAAACTGTAAGCTCCTGCTGTTACCTTGATATAATCTATTTAATGAATATTGCCTTTACACCTAGAAGTTTTAGACAAGGTAACCGGTAATGTTCTCTCTGCACATGACTGTTATCAAAGCTGCAATACTTCTTTCACCCTGGATGAAACTAAACAACTGATTCTTCAAAAGTAGGGATGACTTTCTCAGGATGACATGGCTAATTTATCTCTCGTAAACTAAAATCACTCTTGTGCAGTTGTGACTCACTTCAGATAAATGAGGACTGATCTTGTGTCAAAGTACTTTGACACTGCATCTTATTTCCAGAAAATGTAGGCACTTGTGTGACTCAAACTTAAATATCCTATGTCAAACATTCATACATGTTGGCAAGATTACGAAAGAGCAAATAGGTAAATATCCCCATAATATAAAGGGAAAACCTGTTGCAAGACCATGAGCATACAAAGCTTACAAACAAAGGGAAGAATCCATGCCAGTTTTATATATAAAACATATGAGTACCATCATTTCAAACATTTGGGAGCTAAGTCTAGCAGGTCATGAACCTCAGTAAGAAGTTTCTATGAGAGAATTAATGGTATGCATTATTTAATAATTCACTGGGAATCAGGGTGGGAAAATTATATTTCTGGTTATATGATTAGTAAATTCTTTCAGAAATCAGAAGAGCTTCCATTAAAAGAAAAGCTGTTTTGACAATGAAAACAGCACAAGAAATTAAATGTGCAATGTCTCAGTCTGAATGGACTTGTAAGAATTGCAGCAGCTAAATTGAAATATATTTTATATTTCTGTAAGGTTTTGAGTTGCCCAGGGCCTAGCACACTGAAGATGCCTCATCACCTAAAGTAATACTTAGCATAAGTTGTTGCCACTGTCGCAATTTGAATAACTTTACTTAAAACAGAGCAAAACAGTGTGGGAAAATACAAATCAATTTGTAACACGCTTATACTGTTCTTTTCATCTACCATAATACTATCTGAGCAGCATTCATTAGCATCCCTTTCATCTTTCTGATATCTGCCTGTTGAAGATGCAGAAGTAGATGCCTGATGGTCTAGCTCACTAAGTCTCCCAATAATCTCCATTCTGGCACAGGGAAGTTTATATAAGCAAAGACCTCATGTGCCTTTAGGTTTTGAATGCTTCCCCCCATACACATGGTTGGTTGAGTCAGATTTCCAATGCATAGAAGAGCTGGAGTGTGCAAGTTTGAGAAATTTGTACTGTTTTCTAGTCCTCTTGCAGTAGATTATTGTTATTATTCTCTGATTAGCATGCAAAGTTAACACCCTGTGGTAATTTGTAGAAACATAGTCATTAAAATTTACACTTCCCCAGTCTCTCCCATGCAAAATGATGATCAGGCTCAGGAATAAAGCACTGGACCTTTCTCACTCTCCCTCCAATTCAGTTTATACAAGACTTTTTTCTATTAACATTTTTCACAGGACAAATACTTCTCTACTGAATAAAGATTTATATTGCGGTTTCCTAGAATAATCTTCAAGAAGGAAAAGGTATTTCCTCCCTCACAAATCCCCTCACTCCCCGCAAACACAACAGCATGCTCTGAATAGGACGAAGAAAAATTAGTGAGGATATGATTACTTTACTAGAGAAAGCCTACTCTCCTCCCGCGCCAACAAGATATTATAGGTCAAGTCAAGTAAGGTCAAGTGAGTTCTTGTCATGTCCAGGATCCCTGATTTATTCTGTCAGCTGTTCACTGTCACGCAGCACGATGGGGTGAGTGTCAATACTGAGATAGTGCAAAGCGACTGGACACATTGATTTAAACTAGGGTGGCTCAGTTTCACTTGAAACACACGCTGAGTCCTGCTGGGTGATTATGGATGTCATGGGGAGTGTGGGATGAACAGTATATTAGCACACGTAATTTATGTACAGGGCTTTCTTTGCCTTTAGGAATGTAGCCCCTGTGATGGGGAAGTCCCGTGGGTTCTCCTGAGCTCTGTTATCCTCTAACAGACAAGAAGATACAAAGGAAGCAAATGCAGAAGAGCTGGTGCAGTAAAACCCACTGCCTCTCCTCTTAACAAGCCTACCCAAGGTCAAACAGCAAAACAGAAATACAGCTAGGACCCGAAGCCACGAGTTCCTGTTTGGCAGCTATCTGCCAGCTCGGTGGGATATATTACTTCCTAGCTCATATGAAACTACATTTCCAAGGGCTGCAGTTCAGCATTTCCATTGAAAAGGCAAAGTATATATGCAGATTTGTAGTGGTGGTGTTATGCAAGCAAATGATGGCATCAACCCTGCAACTTTTTTTTTCTTTACTTTTATTGGTAGATTTTTATTTTTGGCAGTCCTTTTATTAGGGATTAGGTGTATTTGTTTATGCTGATCTTTTTCACTCCTTTTTTATAAATACACATTTTCTGTGGGTAGAATGCAAAGCAGAACAGTCGCTGAAAGGGATCTGATGACTATCAGAACATCCTGCACTTTCTTTAAAGCACTACTTTTTGGTAGCCTCAGATTTTACAGGCACCGTTTTCAACAACTCAGGTGTCAAGGACCTCACTTCAAGTGGTAGCTGCAGTCATTCATCAGATACAGAGTAGGAGGTACTACAGTTATATGCAGTTGTATCACTGTCCAAAATTTCAATTTGTTATAGTAAGTGTATATGGGAACTGGATGGTTATGTATGCATGCGTTTATGTGCATTAGCTTATGCAAAACCAGAATTTAATACAGAGTTCTTTAATAAGTCTGGTCACACTATGGTGCAAAATACCTGGAAACTAGATTACCTAGAAGTCAGGTGACTAAGAAGCCTTATATATTGTGGGCAAAACCATGGCTAAGATTAATTCAGTGGCAAAACTTCCACTGACACCAGCACACACATTTCTTGCTGTGAATATGTTATGAAGCAGGGTTTAAACAGGAGCAGAAGGAAACAATCAACTTCTAGCTGTGATACACTCTGCTTTTGTCTAAATGATACTGATCTGGGCCTGTCCAAAGCCTATTACGTTTCCACCCCCCACAAAGTGTAGTGGCTTTTGCGCCAAACTTTTCAATGCCTAAGTCTGTGTTTCTGCATGGCCTTCCGTGGGAGCTGCGGCAGAGCGCAAGGCTGGGCTGACACTTTGATAAACACTCTGAACAAGCATCTGCTCTGTGGAGTAAAGGGAAGGGAGAAGATGTCAAAATAACAGGAAACAGTGCTAAAAATTACTGTTCTTTACAGACTTTGATACCACTGGAGCCAAAGGAGCTGAATACTGCCAGGTAAAGTAGATGGGACTCCATGGCTGTGCTGTGTCTCTGGAGTCCTGCAAGTATTTCCACTGGTTTCTCTTCGCAGAACTCAATTTTTATTCTGAATTTCAGGTTCAGGAAAGAATTTCCAGTTTCCATTTCTATTCAGTTCCTGAAATATCCCACAATTCATTTCTTTTGGATAGCAAAACCATAAAATAACACCATTGCAACTTGGAACTTTGCCCAAGGTGGATCAAAAAGGCCGAGTTTTTGTGCCAAGTACCAATGCTGCTGGGGCACAAAGGTCATTGCTGTTCTAAATTTTAGCTTCGATAGAGAAAATATTTTATAATCAATATTTAGTGGCCTTCTCCATGGAAGTCCCTGTTTCCAGACCTGCTTTTATTGGTTAGGGCTCCAAACAGCAAAATACTCAGGCACACGCATAACTTCAAGCAACTGAGTAATCCCAGTGCTTTGGGCTGCACTGCTGAAGTGAGTGGGAGTCTTGCCATTGAATTTTATAGGAGCATTATCGGACTGTAAGTGCTTTGCTGGTTCAAGGCCAATATTTTCTCAGACTTTAGAGGAAGCCAGATTGGGCCCAATCTCTACACCGCCTAGGAAGACCAAAATAAAAACAAATAATACTAAGCAACAGGAATGCACATAGCATAGAGGAAAGGATCGTTGAACACAAGACAAGCAGGGGAAGCATTAGTCATTGAAATACCGGTATAGGAGAGAATGGTGGCAGGTTGTTTTCTTCACAATATCCTTCACGCGAGTTTTACAGACAGACAATTTGTCCATCTAGCAAACAAGCATCTGTCTGACTGAGATCCAGACAGACAAATAAGCCTGCCACAGCGTGAGGGCTGCAGCCTTTCTCCAGCGGAAGGGGCTTATGCTTCACTGATTAGAGAATGGGCTGTGTGAAATACTGTGTGCACTAATCATCCATTTCACACACCTGTAGCAGCAGTGAGCATGATCAGCCCCAGCTACAGACAGAGTAGACAACTAACTGTGGCAACCTCCAGCAGCAGCAGAACAAGCATGGCCCTTTTGCTTCTTTGGTCTGTACCTGCAGCCAGGGCAAAGGGAGAGGTGAGAGCAGAAGGGGCAGCCACTGCTGAGTGCTGGGCCTCTCCCCTTGCACCAGGCACCTGCACGTCACTCCCACAGCAACCCAAGCTGCAGTCCAGAAACATCCACATCTGCCCCTGGTGGGAACAACCCTTCTGGAGCAGCAACAGCGAAGTCCTGAGCCAGCCTTACCCTAACACCTCCACAACAGCATTTCAGGGAAGTCATTGGGTCCACATTACAGCACTGTTTGGCTTAATATAGCTCTATTCAAACTGTGTTTGGTGCTGTGGTGCTCCCCTCACATTAAGAAATTCTTCCCATGTTAGTAATTATGTAGACACCCATTTTGTCCAATCAGTGTATCATTTATATGCACTCAAAGCTTGATATATTCTGCGTATGACCCACTGTAAGTTTTAATGTAGCATCTACCACATGGAGACATAACCATGGCCAGTTATCAACATAGCTCCTCTGAACCAGCTGAATCTTGCAAGAACAGTTTCTCAGGTCCAAGACTGCTGACTGATATATCTTAAATTAGGAATAAAGCAACCTCTTTCCATTTTTTCCTAGTAAGCGGGGTTTTTTATCCCCTTGTTGTGGCTGCTTTAGACGATGCCTCTTCAGGTAAAAACCAGCAGGTATACACTTTGGGTCTGATTCTGTTACTCCTTTAAGAGTAATCCAGTCACATATGTTGCTACTGCCATTGAAGTCAGTATGATTATTTTTCTGGGTAAAATTTATTCTTCTAAAGCCGCAAAACCCAGACCCTTGGTTTTCTGCTGTATTTCCTTCAGTGGGATAGCCCATGCTGGGAGAACATTTATTTACTCCTCTCATTCCATTCAACCACATAATTAGCCAGCTCTTTTAGGCACATGTATCTTTTTATGAAATACAAACCAACTACCAAATGCTCTGTTGTTTCAAGCCAATTAAAAATCAATGCTCTACAGAGCATATGAACAACTCAGCTCCATGAAAGGCACATACCTTGAATTGCTAACCAGCTCTGGATAGACCAGAGGATGCATTTTAAATGACAATGTCACATGCAGCTTGTGAGTGAGTAAGAAGCTATGCCACTATGATGTCTCTGGAAATAAGCGCTACTGTTTTCCCTAGGCACTTCGTGACCTTGTGTGTTGATCTCAGTCCATTTTCCAGGACTGTAAATAAGAGCACTTGGAAAAGCTTTTCTGTTCACACATTTGTAGTTATGAGGGCGAAGTCCTGAATGGAAGCATGGCATCCATCAGGCAAGCGCAGCAGGTGGCACAGGACAGACTGCATTAAGCAGATCCTACAACTGGGACTTCTACAGCATTTTATTATGGCAACAACTGAATATATATTTATCAAACAACGTTAAATAGAAAAAAGTTGCTCCCATGCGCAGTAGTAAGCTGGCAAGTTTCCAGCCAGCAGTTTTACTGTTGGCAACACAGAGAAGTCACTTACTGGGGTCACCAAACTGCTGGGAGTCTGCAACTACTTTTATCATGTTATCTAGAAGCACTTCACTGACCCAGTAAGGAACTTTCTTTGGGCACCTATGTACTCCCAGAAGAACTCAGATTTGGTTGAAAGAAACTTAGACTAGTTAAGCTGAACTGCTTCATTAATAGTGTTGTAAACATGTTATAAAAGTTACTTTTTTCCCCTTTTCCAGTTTCACAAGTGGTGATATTTTCTGCTCTCTTTATTAGTTTCTATTTGTATTGTTCTGTTCAGGGCTATCCATGCTGAATGACTAAGAAGCAAGTAAGATTACTAAGTGGCTTTTATCAGTTACAGATTTTTTTCATATTGTCCATGCTAGTGTAATAGAAAAAAGGCTGCCAGCATAGCATCTGGGTGCTGATCTGTACTAGCTCTAATCCTAAAGGCAGAAAAGAAGCCTCAGGAAACCACAGCCACTCTATCACTTTCACATAAGGAAAAGAAAACCATGACATGCAAAATGACATCTACAGGATAACATATGTGCTAAACATGCTGCCAAAATAAGGAAGCACTAAGTCCTCGACACCTGTACCTATCAAAAAACACTAATGCAATTATAGTGAGTGCATCACTATTTCTAAAGAAAAACCTCCATCATCCCCACTATCTCCTGGAATCACCTTTAGTAATTTCAGACACAAAGAAAAGAAGAAAAAATAGAAGCAGAAATAAGTAAATGGGAGACAGGCGTGATTGTTGGCAAAGTTTCTGCTGCTTCCTTCCTGTAATCTTTATAGATTACATCACCTGCACATTGATCTCTGTATGATCATCTATAACTCTGTATCTGCACTTGCAAGGCCAGACACTGCCTACCCAGCTTGCCTTGCGGCTCCTACCCAATTTTGAGAAGCCAAATGAAACACAGGAGATGGGCCCTTTCTAATGGCCCCATTTCAAACTGCCATAATCTATTGCCAAATTTTCAAACAAGTACCTTCTTTTTTTCACCACGTTGGTCCTTGCACTTGGGAGCAGCTCCCTGCAAGCAATCACAAAGATGCCTCACTGTCCTCCTTCAGATTCCTCCTTAAAATTTACTTTTGTGGTGATGTCTACCAAGAGCTGACAACAGCAAGTGCTGAGACTATGGCTTAGCCCCCTCTTCCCTGTCCAGCCGCAGCCTGATTTTCTTCTCTCCTGTACTTTTACACTAAGCCCCTTAAGACATGAGAGCTTACCCTGATGGTCAGTAGAACTGAGAAATGAAGATAGCTCTTCCTTTCACAATATCCATTCCCCTTCACACAATATTGAAGGGTTTAATTAAAACACATTATAGCCTGTCAATGGCTTCTATGACCTCAGAAACCACCCTGAGTACAAGAACCCTTCCAAACTCCACATTAGGGAGGAAACTTCTCATGCAGGGATGAGGGGAATAAGGCCAAAACCCCGCAGCTTTCAGATATGCTAAATAAAGTACCAAAAAGAGGATGTACTAAATCCCCAGAGCGTCATATAACAAAAAGCTCATTGGATTTAATACTAGACTACTATTTCTTCTTATCAAAAAAATAAGAAAAATTCAGTGGTGTCACCAGGAATTACTCACCCTCTGAAGTTGAAGAAGAGAACCTTTGCCAGGAGGAGAATGAGAAATTACAAAGGTAAGCCAGAGAAAAGTCTAAAAATAATGCAAAGGGCGTGGTAAAGAGAGAGTGTTCAAAAGGATCCTTACACACTGCAGAACTAAGGATTTCTTTCCTGTAAACATCTTTGTCTTTATTAAAGCCCTTACTGGCTAGAAACAGATTCCAGCCCTGCAGTAGAGCACGGAAAGATGATGGAGAATTATAAGACAGAAAAATTGCATTGAAGAAAATGCAGAATTTCAAGTAGGAATCTAAATAGAAGTGGTTTTCCTCTGAATTTCCAGTCTGATAGGTTTAAATTTTTATCATCCTGTGGCATTACTAACACTTCAGAAATGTGGCATTTTATCCCATCCTCAGTAACAGTGCAGGAAGGAGGAGATTGCCAGTAACAACACTGAAGAAAGGATGTGTCTTTTCTCAAATCATCCAGTGTTTGGAGTTTCTGTAGGACCTCCAGCCAACGTCACTTGTGATACTGAGGGCTTGTCCATCAATGCCATTAGGTTTCTCCATTCTATTTTAGAAACAGAGACTGATAGTCATTTTTAATCCCCACTAAAGACACGTTTTCCTATACAGTCTTTTGAGCTGCCAAACCTTGAGCCAGACCTATAGCAACAAAGCACAGTAGGAGTCATCCCTTCTGGAAGCTTGGAAGGGCAGGAAAAGAGATATGCCAGTGTCTCTCTATTTATACCTTTAAAGCCTATGAGGAGACTGGCGGGGCATGAGGACCATGGCCAGCTAGGAATTCCTTGCAGAGCTAGTATTGCTAGCTAACCTGAACCTAGATTTCTGTGTCTAAGCTAACTGCTACTCAGTGGAAATTACAATTACAATGCATGTGTTTTGCCAATATTTTGAGACAAATTAAGATATACTGGAAGCTAAGGGATCATGTGTTTTGTTAATAAATACAGACTGCATGGTATTTTCAATGACTTAGTTAAGCCACGCCAAATAATCCAATAATTGTGATATTTAAAAAAATCCAAATGTTCCATGCTGAAACTACCGGAAACCCATGGAAGAGGCTACCAAGACTGCCCACAGATATGGGCAACTAGAGGAGGGCCAGCTGCATGCAATAAAGGCGCATACTTTATACTAACAAAGCCAATTTACTATACAAGGAAAAAATATTTATTTGATCAAGATCTGCATCACATCTGATAAATATTTCTTGGTACACCAAGTTTTTCCCCAATGAGTCAAACACTTACATGCAATGTTAATAATGCACATAAATACCAAAAAAAATCAGATTTGTTTCTGGAAGCCAGGAGGGGAAGGGAAAGAAAAAAAAAAGCAGTCCTTTCTAAAGAGGAGAGTAACCTGTTTAAAGCATGGATCAACATACAAGTGAAAACATTTAATGATGAGGCAAATCTGCTTGCATTTTATTGAGATAAAACTAAATTTGCTTCTATACCTTCCAAAATAGGAATGTCTGTTAGGTAGATCACTAGAAACACTGAAAAGTGTTTTTAACTCTATTTTTAGAGCACTTCTTAATTGTTCCCATGGAAAAAAATGTCCTTTCAGTACAGATTCTGAGAAACTTTCAGCAGATTATTTCATTTCTGTTTCTCTTCTGAGCCAAGGGGTTTTTTTCTTTCTTTCTTCTCTTCTTGTTTTGTTTTTCTCTTTTTTTAACTGGAAGGGCCAAATCCTTCTCTGGTGTAACACCAGCCAGTATACATCAGGAATTAAATTGCTCTGTTCAGCCCTTACCAGATAAAACTTTGCAGCTTTCACTGCAGCAATGTAGCAATTGATTGATTTCAATGGTTTAAACTGTTGCACAAGCCCAGAGAATTTCCCTCACTTCAACTGTCTCGTTTTACACTATAAGCTGATACAGGATTGCCTGGTCTTTTCCTTCCTTCTTTGGTTTTAGCGTCTCTTCATTTTTCAGGCTCACAGAAACTGAGGTTATTTTGTACTTGCAGGTTAGCAGTATTCTTCCAGATTCAGCTGTATGTTCTTTATTAGTGAAACTTGATAATGCAGCCCAGAGTATTCAAATCAATTTTGCACTGCCCCAGTTCTGGGAACCTGACTCAAAGGGCTGCCCAAGAGCTTTGCAGCACCTCAGAACCACTGTATCTCCCCACCTCAAAGGAGCCCCAGGTCTGTACCTATGCCCTCATTCTAGTCTCCCCTCTGCAAAGAGGAAGGGCAGTGAAAGGCTAGTCAAAGCTGCTTTTACGTCTTTGTATTGAGAAACTTCAGAGGACACTGAATCAAACCCTCAGCTGAAAAATATTTCTGATTATTCATTATCAACTTACATTCTTCCCTCATGTGTTCATATTTTAGATATTCTCTGGCAAAGACTTGATATCTCTGATCTGTTGATTAATAAAGTTCATTTTAGCCTTCGTATTTCAAACCTGGTTCAGGTCTGCAGACATTTATCCAGGAACAAGTCAGCACTCTTTCTAAAGAGGACCTAGAAAAGCTGCAGTGGATGACTAGCTCATGAACATGTCTCAGCCCCATGAACAGCCATTATCCTCATGAATAAAAACACAGGAGGGAAACTGCTCTTGAAGTTTGGTCCTAATCATCCAACTGTTCCATTATCTGCCTTTAACAAGTCCAGAACTAGTTGCTGCAAATGCAAGGGGAATAACCCAGCAGTAGACAGATGGAGGTATGATCTACTCCTTATGAGAGGTCTCATTCCAGTCCATCATTGTTAGCAGAAATAATAAATAAGATGCTATTTATTACACGATGCAGCATTTTGTCAACCTAAAGCTTTTTTCTTTTCTTTTTTCTGCTTCTTCTTAATTAGTACCTGGCCTTTACCATCTGCTGAAGAGAGATACGATAGCAAACACCAGATTATCTTCACCAGTATCTGATACAGCTAACTGTTTCATGTCAGAATTGCCTAAAATGTTTTTCTCTGAAGGAAATGATAAATCACAGCCCTCATTCTTCAGTACACGTTCCAAGGCAATGGTTTCCAAACTGGTTTGGACCTTGCCCCACTGTCAACTCTCAGCATTACTTACACGCCATTAATCACCTTTACTGTCAAACATTTAGCCGAGCTCCTAGGAAAGCATGGCTGTGTGAGCCAGCTGTACATCATGCCCTCGCAGGCCACCATTTGGGACACTCTCCGGCTAAGAAACAGGTTTATAGGCACAGGCCACAGTACAGTCAGAACCAAGTCTTCCTTCACCACATATGAGGAAGATCCGAGACACAGGAAAATTTCTGTCTTACTGTAAGTCCTGTATGAAGGCCAGGGATAAATGACAGCCCAGTGTTCAGATGAGCTCAATGATCCTCTTTTTCTCTGCATGCTGAAAGTTTAATGACAAAATGCTTTTGTTTCTGCAGAGCATGGTACAAAATATTGGAAAGCATCTGGCAGAAGGAGTCCACCAAGACAGCAATACAAGGGTTGAGGTGCATGGAAGGCATATGAAGGGTACATGTTTATATCCCTTCCTCATATTTCCCTCCATGCACGCAGAGGAGCTCATGCAGCATGTGTGCTTGTGTTACGCAGCAGGAAGTTCCTGAAGGTGCTGGTTTCTCCTGGACACCCTGCCACCTTGATGAAGCATTGTCCCCACCACAGCGCTGGCCCTAACTAACTGTGAGGCTGCCTCCCACTCCTGC
>NW_008825255.1:1231635-1237637 GCF_000699105.1 Pygoscelis adeliae
TGAACAACAAGGCCTCTGATTCACTTGATCCAGTGACTGAGACTCCTGGTCCCCCTCAAACACCTGGGCCAGACCCTGCTGTCATTGAAGTCTGGGTTTTTGTGTTTGAATTCTGTGAAAGCAACACTGAAGCTTGCTGCCTCCTCAAGGGACTCAAAGCCTCCAACCAGGCTGGTGGAAAGAGGGAGGGCTTGTGTTATGTGCCTGCTTCATCACTGAAACCTCAAATTTTGATGCTTCCAAGCTTTCCCCAACAAGGCATTCTCCAAACTTGAAAATTATGCAAATGCCTGAAGAGAGGAGATGCGGGGACTTTCTTTCCAGCTGACTGGCTGAGGATTTTAACTTTCTGGCCTACAGTCAGTAGAGCATCTACCAGTTCATGTGAAGTTGTAAGTGTGTCATCAGGATACCACATGCTTTGATAATTACTCTAGTGGGTATTAAAGTTAATCCTGTGCTGTATAGATCACTTACAAAACACAATAACTGAACCAGAAAGCCGTATGTGAGACAGTCATAAAATCAGCGGCTGAAAGTGCCAGCACGTCTCTGACACGTCCGGCGTAAACTGGAACCCAAAATTCCTGCCTAGTGCAGCCGGTCAGGAATCCAACTGTCCTGTGATTATGAAATCTGAGGCATGGCAGAGCAGCTTATGTCAGATCTACTGCGTATCCATGAGTCTTAAACCAAGACTTGTGAATATAACCCATGCCCTTCCTGGCTTGTGAGAAGGGTCATGAGCAACTGGTGAAATTTCAGACCGAAATAGCCAATGCATCATTCAGAGGACCCAGCTCTTCTTCCTTTAAAGACCAGACACCCATCCCAGATGCACTGGTCCTACCCAGCTATATTCCCAGCATGAAATCTCCCATTCTGCAGAAAGCCTAAAGAAAAAACATTCTAGGCTTTCTCAACCTTGGCTCAAGGCAGGACACAGAGCTAAAGTCGTACCTTTACAAGCATGATGGAGAGGGAAAGATATCCATCCTCCTCACCCTACTGCTCTTCTTTGCTACCTCCCTGCAGCAGCTGACACGTTACTGTGTTTTCACAATAAGTTTTCACAATACTTTCACTGTACAAGTGGTGAAAGTCCTGAGAACTATGCTAAGATAGTTTCAGTCTTTCCAAATAGGAGAAATTTGGTGAACTAAATAATAATGGCAAACAGCATGTCCTCATAACACCTCCCTTGGATCAGTATCTTCTCTGTTTTTTCCTACGTCTTTGTATCATACTGCACTGAATAATAAATTCGATACAGAAGCTGGACTCAACACTGGATAACAATCAGCACCAAGTATCAATACCAAATATCACCACCTGCTGCCACCACAGCTGTCTAGTGCTTGGACTATACTGGCTTAAAAGTGAAGAACGGTTATAACCCAGTAACAATGCTTGAAGGTAGTTTTATCCATCCTGAATCATTTCCAGGCATAACGTTATTATCTTTGCCTGAAGTAGCAAGTAGCTACCTTTCCAAGTAGCTGCCTCCACTGTCCTGGATTCACCGTGTGCTCCAAAAGCAGTATTCATGAATAACCCTTTCTGTATACCTGGTTAGGTACAAGAACCTTCCCGTACTTTCACATGGGAACTTCAGCTTTTAAGAGACATCAAACAGTCCAGACACCAAAGTAGCAGAAGATGTTAGGAGGATATCAACCCTATCCATGCTATAAATTGTCTCAAATCAACTCCGAGTTCTTGATCATTATCTTTGAGGCTTTTTTTTTTGCTGAAGTCCAGATATATAAAAGGCTATGAGCTAAAGGTGGGTAGGAGAAATTTCCTCAAAGACCGGAAGTAAAACCCTGGGTACCTCAATACTCACTAGTCTACACATAAGGCTGTTTCTCTGGTCTTATCCTCCCCTTTCCCCTTACTTAAACACACAGAAGTATCCACAGTTTAAAAAAAAAATCCTTGCTAAAATAAGATATTTTACAGAAATAGTTTCTCATCAAGCAAAGAATAAAGAAAACATAACAGAATCTAAGAGTTCAGACACATTATGAGATTCATTGGGTACCACAAGATGGAACACACTTCACCTTACAATAAGCTGTCCTAGAGCCACAGGAGGCAAAGGCCAAGCCCAGACTGTGGAGAAGGCAAGGAGATGGAGAGGACACAGCCAGACTGGTAGTAGCTGGGGTAGCTGAAGGATGCAGTGGCATCTACCTCCCTAGCACAGGGCAACTGGGAACAGACAATTGCTCCCATTCCCTCCTCCCAACTTCTCAGGAGGGTTTAAAAGATAAGTTCTCATCCTCAGCATTTTACCATTTCTCTTCCATGGAAGGGATCTAGAAAACTAGCTGTATAATCATCAGGAGACATTATACGTGAGGGTGTACAAAGTATCTTCATATCCAACCTCACATTTCATTCTTTTGCTTACTTCCTAACCCATCTGAAAAATATGTCCCAGAAAAAAGTTAATACCAAGGAAGGAAGGTGCATATATAAAAGTTAATACCAAGGAGGTGCATCATCACACTGGTACTGCCTTGAAGTGGGTTAAGCTAACCTTCTGACAAGCACCAGTGCTCGTGTAGGAGCTAGTAAGGAATTACACTTACAATTTCCATCCTGGATTATATACTGTGCTTTTGGCTGGGATAGAATTAATTTTCTTCATAGTAGCTGATATGGGGCTATGTTTTAGATTTGTGCTGAAAACAGTGTTGATAACACAGGGGTGTTTTCGTTACTGCTGAGCAGTGCTGACACAGACTCAAGGCTTCTCACCCCACCCCACCAACAAGTAGGCTGGGGGTGCACAAGAAGTTGGGAGGGGACACAGCTGGGACAACTGACCCCAACTGACCAAAGGGATATTCCACACCATATGACGTCATGCTCAGCATATAAAGCTGGGGGAAGAAGAAGGAATGGGGGAACGTTCAGAGTAGTGGCGTTTGTTTTCCCAAGTAACCATTACGCATGATGGAGCCCTGCTTTCCTGGAGATGGCTGAACACCTGCCTGCCCAAGGGAAATAGTGAATGAATTCCTTATTTTGCTCTGCTTGTGCACACGGCTTTTGCATTACCTATTAAACTGTCTTTACCTCAACCCACGAGTTTTCTCACTTTTACTCTTCTGATTCTCTCCCCCATCCCACCAGGGGCGGGGGCAGTGAGCAAGCAGCTGTGTGGTGCTCAGTTGCTGGCTGGGGTTAAACCACGACATACACAGCGGCTCCTCATGTACATCCGGCCTTACCTATCAAGGAAGAGGTGTGTCCTTCCAAAAGGGATCCACGCAATATGCTCCCAAGCAGGTAGACCTTTGTTCTTAATATCACAAAAGGGATGTAATTCCCAATTTCATACATGACTTTAAGAATTTAGAGGGTTTGAGTTTTTTTTCTTCTATTTCATATGCAAAAAGGGGTTGGATCAGGGTTAGAATTTTCTATAAATCTTTGTTTTTGCCTAGCAGTCTTCTTAATCACATTCCCTATCAGTGTTATTTCCACTAGCCTTAACTATTTTAATCAGGTTCATTATCCTATTCATTAGACTTGCACTACAGGTAATTCTCAGTGAGCCAAGTTACAGTGCCACTAAGACTGAATAGCTATTAATATTATTAATCTAAATAAGCCCTAAAACCCAGTCAAACTGAGGTTAAAACCACAGCAAACAGACAAATTAGCAGGAACATTGAAATTAAATGGCCATTTTGGTGAGATTGTCAAACTGAGATGGCAGGGAATAAATCTTCATAAATCCTTAAACAGGAAGTTAAAAGAGGTAGTGATTTAGGTAGTTACAAGTCTCATGAACAAATTTTTGCCTGCAGCAGTAAAATCAAATTTCAGCTGGGTGTACATTTTAGTGCTGGAACCAAATTTCTGTTTATGTCTAGATCACAATCTCAAGGCCAGCAAAGGCTTCCTCCCTACATTTGTGTTGTATGAAGGCTAATCTGTTTCCTTCTACTTCCCCACAGAAATTACAGACTTCAACAGGGCAATCTTTGAGGGAAATGTCTAGCAGCTTGCTCTCCCAGATGTATGTGTATATGTGTAGAGATATATACACACACACACATATATATAGCTGACAGCTTAATTTCTCTGGAACTCTTCACAAAATGGGACATGAAGATTTCAGTCTGAGGTTTAGCCTATAGAAATTTAAGAGATTAACCTTGGTCCCCAGGTAAGGTTTTTGCAGGAATTCATAGGCACAGGGCAGCATCAAGCCAATCAGCTTTATCAACCTTCCCAAGACAATTTGTAGTCCCAAAAGATCAGACCTTCACCCCACCCTTTGGCCTCCCCGCAGCATCTCTGCTGGAGGCTCCAGGCAGTGTGAAGCATGCCTTAGATTTGGACAAGAAGTGTACAATCCAGGCAGTTCAGTATATGCTGCTGAGCTAGAAGTTTCCTTAAAATAGTACTTGTGATTACAATAAATATAATCACAGCAATAGAAAGCAACATGTAAGGCCATCTGTGAACCTTCCTCTCTAGAACAGGCAATCAGGCCATACCTTTGGTATTACCAACATCTGGTAGAGTTTCTAAAAACCATAAAGAGCCAAAAAGACCTCTGAAGGTGGGCAGAGCACAAAGGTACAGCAGCAAGAATGGATCAGAACAGGTCTGGGTCCTTGCAATCTGGCACTGCCTGCCTGGGCCCTTTACCTCCCTAGCACAGGGCAACTGGGAACAGACAATTGCTCCCATTCCCTCCTCCCAGCTTCTCAGGAGGGTTTAAAAGATAAGTTCTCATCCTCAGCATTTTACCATTTCTCTTCCATGGAAGGGATCTGGAAAACTAGCTGTATAATCATCAGGAGACATTATACGTGAGGGTGTACAAAGTATCTTCATATCCAACCTCACATTTCATTCTTTTGCTTACTTCCTAACCCATCTGAAAAATATGTCCCAGAAAAAAGTTAATACCCAGGAAGGAAGATGAGAAAGGAGCCAGGGGAGTTTTCAGTGATACCTTGGTGGAGCTGTATAGAATAGTTTGCGTTGGAAGGGACCTTTGAAGATCATCTAGTCCAACCCCCCTGCCGTGGTCAGGGACATCTTTCACTAAATCAGGTTCCTAAAAGCCCCATCCAGTCTCACCTTGAACGCTTCTACTGATGGGGTGTTACCTCTCTGGGTAACCTGTTCCAATGTCTCACCACCCTCATTGTAAAAAAAAATTCTTCCTTATGTCCAATCTAAATCTGCCATCTTTCAGTTTAGAACTGTGGGCCCTTATCCTATCACTACAGGCCCTGGTAAAAAGTCTCTCTCTTTCTTATAAGTCTCCTGTGCTAGCTGAAGAGCCACTCAGCCACCCCAATTTTGCCCCTGCCTATACAGCCCTTAGATTATATTGAGGAAATGATTATTTCCCTCCTAGCTACAACTCCTCTCCTGTGTAGATGTGTCTATGTATGTCCTGTCCCACTCATGTACCACTCCAAAAGCCATCCCAGCTGTGATTCATACCCTTGCCCAGGGGTTCCTTTAAAAATTCCTGGCCATGCTTGCCACAGGAAGCCTGTTTGCCTTCAAGGCCATGAAAAAAAGTTCTGCTACCCTGTGTGTTTTTAAATGGTATCCCTGCCCAACTTTCAGAAACAATAGCAATTCTGGAAGAGCTTTTAAGGCTGAATGACATTCAGTTCATTAGGGCTGCTTCATAGGAAAAAATAGTTTGGCAAAAATAAGCACCAAGTGGAAAACAGATGCTAAAATTGATTGGTCAGTTCTTCAACCATCTACGGCTCCATTAAAAGGTGCGCACAGCTGTTAACGGTCAGCCGCCTGCCTTGTAACACTGGGTTTCTGTATCAGTCCTACGTAGCCATCTGCACCAGAATTTTCTATCACTTGTCAAATCAGAGAGCAAATTTATCATTCTCAAGGCAAAACAGACAGTATCCTGAATTAGTCATGTGGCAAATCCACTGGTGACTGAGACCTCTTGCTCCAGCTTGTTGAAAAGTTGCACGTTGTGAAGATTC
>NW_008825255.1:1237668-1241409 GCF_000699105.1 Pygoscelis adeliae
CACATTTCAGTGGGCCACTATGATTTTTAGGGGGATTTCTGAGTAGGCCTAGAATTTCATTACTGTATGCAGATTATTTCAGAAAAGTGAAATCACTCGTAAAAGGCAGTACAATCTGATAGCATCCCTCTTCTCTAACTCTTGCTCCATTCAGTTGAGTTTTGCATACAGATGGAAGTGATTCAGAAAAGAATCATTTTCTGTGGTAACTGGTGCTGGAGAAGCATCAATGAAATGACTACCACATCAACCAGAACTCACTCACAACCTCCCCAAAGCATAGGCAGGCAGATGCAAAGCACTCCGCTCTGGAGGAATTCCTGGTATAGGACTTCACAGGAGGGCTGTTGTATTGATCCCACAGCGTGAAGCCATCTACCCTGGCCAGCTGACCTCTCAGTAAGCCAGAGAAAGACGCCTGCTTACGCATGCAGGAAGGACTCTTTCATGAAGCCATGTAGCACATACCTTCTTAGAAAGACTGTTTTACTTACGTCCTTCTGCATAAATTAGATAAAATGCTACGCAAATACTTCCTACACTACCACATATATAACCAAAATATAACTTACTATTTGAAGATATAATTTTAGGCCTTGTACTCAGCATACATTAGAACATACAGTTCTGTATATTTATATCATTTTCTTGAATCACAGATGAGTGACAAACTTCAGAAATGCTATTTTTAGCGAAAAGAGAATCAGACAATGTCATATTGATCTGTAGAATACAACAAGACTTTCAAGACGTTTTCAAGAATTATCAAAGAATTACATTTGCTGCATGCCCATAGTTAAGAGTTTAAGGGCAGAATGCAGTTGCCACTGGCTGCCCAGTAACTGGGGCGACTGTGCTGTTTATGCCAGCAGAAGATCTTACATTTCTTTACAGCCAGATGTAAGGAGGGAGTGGATGCAGGCCCTGACGGATCTTTGTAGACATCCAGTCCTAAGAAATGACATAACAGTCAGCAGCTAGAGCAGATGAGGTAATAAAATCTTAGTAGTGCCGTACTTGCAAACACAGGGTGCCCAGACTGAGAACACCATGAGAGAAGGACTTACTCAGCTCACACAGGTCTTACTTATATCTTTGCTTCCCAAGCTATACTTGGCTGCGGTCTTAAGGAATTCGTTTATGTCATTGTAGATTTCATGGAGTTGTCTTCTGTCTCCCAGCTCAGTTCCTTCAATAGCCTTGTTTGTAATCTACCATCTGTCTCTTCTCCTTTTTCTTCCTGATCTGACTGATGTGGTTATTACTAGAAAACTTCTTCATTCCATGATGGGAATTTGCACAATTGTCCACATTATTTACTTAGGGAATTCCAGTAGCCCAGAATAAAAGGATCAGACTCTGATATTGGCTAAGCTTATGTAAGCCTGGCATAACTCCACTGATTTCAGGAAAATTTGCCTGGATTTACATTGGTATGAGTAAGATAAAAATCTGGCCCAGAGTTTCCATTTCTTCACTCACTTTAGACTTCACCAATCACACAACTCTGGATGCTAATAGTTTAACTAAAACTGGAGACAGGCTTTTTCACAGAGGCTGGCACTCCGTGGTCTCTTCCAGCTATGGAATATCAGCTGTCCATCCCAGGAAACTTCTGTTGACTGAAGCAATTTAAACCTCCAGCCTAAATTCCAATTAGTAATTTAAAGCTTCTACTAAAGTGTTGTCAGAATTTTTTAACAAGTTCTAAATGCATGAGAAATTTCAAAATCAGCAAACTACTACTTGTTTGGGCTCCAATTATTATTTGTAAACTAACACAGCTATACACTGGCTGTAAATTATTGCAGTATCCTCCCCTTTGAGGACCGCTTACACACTCCAGAGGGGTATAAAGTGGCTTTGCTGTAAATAAGAATTGGGCACTTTATGTTTAGCATTTCTTTTGCTGTTTATTGTCAGTAATTCTCTGCAGTGCAGTGATTTCATCTTGTAGATAAGATGCATATGGTTGTTGATTGGCTTCTGCTATTGAGACTTTTGTCCTCTGTTGACTGTGCCTGTCTCAGGGCATGCTGCTCTGGCAGCGGCACCAAGGGTATGCACCACCAGCCTTGCCTTGCGGTTCATTCCCACACACACTTTCCCCCAGGGCAGCAGCAATTTTCCTGCAGCAATGACTGCAGACATCAAGCACTTTTGTGTTATGGATCACTATCCGTCAAGCGCTTTTGTGTTATGGATCACTATCCATAAGCAGGCTCAGTAACACTGCACAATCGAATGCCACTGAAGCCAGAGGGAGCACCATCGGGCTTTAGGTCAGCAGAATTTGGGTAGCAGCTCATTCATCCCACTGCATTATGTAAGGCATTGTGGCCGCACATTACTGGTGCGCTGGGTGATAGTCCCTGTAAGAAAATAACTTTTCTTCCTGGTGATTATTCAAAGCACTTTGAAATCAGTGGAAAACCAGTGACACCCTGCAATTTTTACTTTAGCTGACTGGCATAGCCATCTTCAGAGTTTAAATCAAGAAACTTACTGTAGCTGAAACTATCTAAACCCAGATCCATCAACAGGGTAATATCATTTTTAGCTTGCTGCCTGAGGGCACATAACTGACATTTTGTATATATAAAGTATTGGCGTTCCTCATATGCCAAAGTTTAAACCACAGAAAGAATCTTCTGGCAGATTATAACAGAAGCTCCCCAGAGGCAGCTGAAACAGTCTATTATCTGTGCATGCCTGTGTTGACTAAAAGTTACACATCAGCTGCACTCCACCATCCAGCAAGCAAAGGCACAATGCCAGCCTTATCCCTGCAGCACTTCAGAGCAGGAGCTCCCACCAGCATCGGGGCCACTTTCCCATATGCGTCAAGGGAAGAGTTGCCCTCTGCAAAACCCAGCAGGAGCTGCATGGTGAGCACCCCGTATCCCTCACCGCAGCTCTGGAGGGTCACCACGCCTCTCTGGCCACTCGATAAAAGGAACTAGGAGTGTACAGAGATGGGAGGATACCATGTTGGGTCACCTAGAAAATTATTTTAAAGGGTTAGGGACTAGCAAAGGGTGGAAGGTCCATGAAGCAGTTTGCACAGAAAATACCAAGAAGTCTGTTCCTAACCTCTTACACTGGATTTTTTTTCCAGCCCAAGACAGCCCAAGGCCTAGGAGGAGGGGAATTTTTCATTTATACTGGTTTCTTAGGGCTGCTTGAATGAGCTCTCTTCAGTCTTTAATGTTAGTTTCTCAAATCCTCATTTTACTTGTAAAGCTAGGATGCAAATAACAAAAACTGCCAGAGAGAGCAGTGTTTATCTTTGTGTTGGTTTTTATAGAACGAGCTTGAACATCTGTTTGGAGTAGTGAGTTTCGTGATTTTAATTATGAGAAAGCTAGTCAATGCAGTGGGTCATTTTGGCTCATCCATTTAAAATCTCAGGAGGTGAGAAGGAGCAGAAATTGTCTGTTTAACTAAGCCTTTCTCCGCAAGTTAAAATGGCAACATTTTAGAACGAATGGATTTGTGTTATTGAGACAAGAGTTTATATTAAGTTTTTTCGGTACAACTTAGTAAGTCATACCAAAGCTCTCACTACTGTTCTTGTGGCATAAAAAAAAAAGTCTTAAATTCAGGGTAATTGTAATTTAGATCCATTGTAAGTTTTATTTGTATTTTCAGTCAGGCTTATTGTCAAGGAAGGTTTGCCACCACATAACTCACTCTTCTGTTCCTGGTTCACGATCACAATCAGCCACTGCAGGTAAAGCG
>NW_008825255.1:1241803-1243717 GCF_000699105.1 Pygoscelis adeliae
GGTAAGCCATATTCAATGGGACAAAAATAACACTTACTGATGGCTGCATTTTGCTCCCTTTCTGTAATATTTACCAGGTTCTTGCTTCTTTGTAGAGATCTTGTTTCCAATTTTATGAGAAATTGGCACGGAGAAATTCCTACCTCACCTACCAGATTTCCATATTCTGGTCAAACACTGCAGGAGAGTGAGATAACTTTTTCTATAGGTATATAACTCATGTGTAATAATATACCTAGTTAGGACGGCCAGCATTTTTCCTATTGTTCAAAGCTATGATTCTGTTTTCTGCCTGTTCCAGTATTACATAGCTGCTGCCCTTCCTCTGCAAACATTAAGTTCATCTTGAGGGTAGGCTCAAGTGGTTGACCTATAACAAAGTAAACACATGTAGCTCAATCACATGAGCTCAACGCATGCTTGTGTGAGGTTGCTTGAACAGTCTGGGATCTGTGAAAGCAAATGTGTAGCTGCAGCAGTGCAGGCTGCTCCAGAGGGGAATAGTTTACACAAAGGCAAAGCAGAGTTTAGATTAATATCCTCTGGTACAGAGATGTTGCAACCTTGGCCAAGATCACTCACCTCGCAGAGCTTCATTTCACAGCCTCCAGGGCGGTGAAAACGACACTGTCTGCTCAGCAGACCACTCCCCCCCGCCTGTCACCAGCCCGCCCTGACACCTCCCTCTTTAGGAACTGCCCTGGGCTGTTTTCTGCTCCAGCCAGGCCCTCAGCAGCACCAAGGCTGGGCACATCAGAGAAGGGAGAAAGAAAAGTTCGAGTCGCTGATCAGAGCATCACCCCCCTTCTCCCGCAGTGATAGGGAGGACATCTCCCAGGGCCCAGTAGGACGCATTCAAGCATAGTTTGACCTTTCTCTCCAAATACATTGATTCAGGAGCAAAACCACTCACAAATACCAGAAACTGTAGTAGAAAGGATCCATGAGCACCAGTAACATTTCTGTAACCAGGCTGGACATCCTCTGCCTGGTGCAGCTTGCTCCTGTGCTCCAGTCCCACCCCACACCAGTTCCAGCTGTACTGCCCATGTGTCCCTTCACCCCGCCACACTGCACACCCCCTCTCAGCCATCTCTCTTCCTCCCTTCCAGCCAAGCCACTCCCAGCCTGCCCTTCCCCACCCCAAGGGGACCGAAACAGACTGAACATGGTATTTGCAGCCACAGCGTGGTTCTCTCTGCCTGCTCATCCTCTTACCTGTTTCCTCTCTACCTGTGTCCATCCGCAGCATTTGGGCCATGTTTCAAAAGTCATGAGTTAGCTTTCATATTTTTTGGTGCTTTTAATCTATGAAAGTGAAAAAATGTCTTCTCCCCCACCATGGGAATAGTTTGAAAAGACAAAATTCAAATTGCGCCTGCATTTAATTAAGAGACAAATTTTCAGGCACCAACTCCCCCTGTCACAGAGAACAAACCAAGCACACAAGTCACTGTGTGCACAGGTGGCATGGTGTCTAAGCGCCCCAATCTTTGGCCACAGATAAAGATTTACTCCAAGATAGTTGCAAATGAAGGTGAAAAAACTAACTCCAAATTTCTGTATGGCAGAAATGCCACAGCTGATCAAATCAGGCTAAAAGTTTGGTCCCAGTAATTCAACATCTGCGTATATTAAGTGATGACTGGACCTCTGGTAAACTTGGAAGAGGAAAAGGTTAGTCATTTATATGAAATAATTATTCTCTGCATGCAGGAAACAGCTCTTTTCAGCATCTAGAGTCATTAATTACTACATGTCATTGGTTGTCTGCAGAAGGGTTCTTTCTAGTATATGGGATTGATAAAAATGCAGATAGAATCATAGAATCATTAAGGTTGGAAAAGACCTCTAAGATCATCGAGTCCAACTGTCAACCCAACACCACCATGCCCACTAAACCATGTTCCTAAG
>NW_008825255.1:1244415-1244761 GCF_000699105.1 Pygoscelis adeliae
ATCCAGCCTGTCCAGGTCCCTCTGCAGAGCCTTCCTACCCTCGAGCAGATCAACACTCCCACCCAACTTGGTGTCGTCTGCAAACTTACTGAGGGTGCACTCGATCCCCTCATCCAGATCATTGATAAAGATATTGAACAAGACCAGTCCCAAACCTGAGCCCTGGGGAACACCGCTCGTGACCGGCCGCCAACTGGATTGAACTCCATTCACCACAACTCTCTGGGCCTGGCCGTCCAGCCAATTTTTGACCCAGCGCAGAGTACACCTGTCTAAGCCGTGAGCCGCCAGCTTCTCTAGGAGAATGCTGTGGGCGATGGTGTCAAAGGCCTTACTGAAGTCCAGG
>NW_008825255.1:1244965-1245804 GCF_000699105.1 Pygoscelis adeliae
TCCCCGGCACTGAGGTCAGGCTGACAGGCCTGTAGTTCCCCGGATCCTCCTTCTGGCCCTTCTTGTAGATGGGCATCACATTGGCCAGCCTCCAGTCGTCCGGGACCTCCCCCGTTAACCAGGACTGCTGATAAATGATGGAGAGTGGCTTGTTGAGCTCCTCCGCCAGTTCCCTCAGCACTCTCGGGTGGATCCCGTCCAGCCCCATAGACGTGTGAGCGTCACAAGTGATGTGTGAGCGTCACAAGTGATGTGTGAGCGTCACAAGTGATGTGATGTCAGTGTCACAGCTGACAGATGTGAACACTGCTCATATCTAAACAGAGCTTCTTTTTACTTTTCATTTCTCCTTCTCTTCTGCTCATTTTCGCCACAATGTAAAGTGATTGATTATGATATTATGATTGCTGGTGGTGTAATATTTCAAATCCACCAGAAGTTAAGAATTTCTGCTCATAAAAGAATCTTAGCTAATGCATTTTTAAAACAGACTTTTTCTGGCAGAAAACCTTGATGTGAACCAATGGTTAACCACCACAGCCAATAGCGAGGACTCCAGCTTCTCCAGCACGCTTTCCAGGGCCAGCATTCAAGGTCTGACTGGTAACTCCTAAAAGCCAATGGGTTCTCTCTTAAAACACACAATAAAATATTTTTATGCTAAATACATACAAATAGACAACATCTGGACAGCAGCTAGATTGTCTAATTCATCTTTTTTCTGTCTCTTCATGTAGTGCCTAGTGTAAGAGAAGCCTGGCCCATGATGAAATCCTCTGTGCACATCCTGCATGGAGAACAGAGGTGATCCTGCCTCCCACAGCAGTGGGGCATGGCAG
>NW_008825255.1:1245843-1256957 GCF_000699105.1 Pygoscelis adeliae
CTGTCAACAGCAGCTGTGCTGTGCTGACAGTGTTACTAAAACTGTTTTGATCTTGTTGCAGAAGGAATAAACAAACTCACTGGATTGGGACCAGCCCTATACCTCTGCTCTTAACAAAATCCATCCTGCATCTCTCTTGGCATTAGCCAGGCTCCCAACAGCACTCCTGTGTATTTCTTTTTTTTTGGGGGGGGGGGGGGGGCACACGCATGTGAGTGTATGTGTTATTCTGGCACTTAAATATGGAACATTCAGCAATTCATATTGTCACTGGAAACATAACTGTTGAATTTCTAATAGTTTAGATTCAATTGAGAGCTAAAGGTCAGTTTGCATCAGGTTTTGTATTTAATGAGTAAAACTTAAGTGCTCAAAAATATGTCATCCAAATGAATGTACTTAGTCCAGTAGGTTTATTTCAGAGTAGTGATGCTTTGAAAGCCTATAAGCATGATAGTTACTGTCCTATAATCAAGAAAACCAAAATCCAAGTGCTATCCTGAGAGGTTTTCAGGATTTTGTCACCCACACAAAAGCAGCCAAACATTCTTCTAAAGGAATTGCCCTTAAAAATAGAAAAGCTATTTTAATCAAGCTGCTGGACTGTTTTATCTTGTCACCTGTGCCCAGAATGGAACACTTTTTTCCTTTAATAGATATGTTTCTTAAAACATCCTGATCATAGGTGACCTTTGGTTTTTAAGCAGAACACAATGGAACAGTTTAGTCCTGCTCCTCTTCAGGTCAGTGGGAAACGTGCCACCCCTTCCAACACAGGGTGCCTCAGCCTGCAACGTGCACAGGGCTCTAGCCTGCAAAGCCATTTCACCCCACACCAAAGTTCATGGACAAGGAGGGCTCTCAGCCCCTCTGAGGGTCATGGCTAAGAGAAGCTTTCTAAATGATCCACAGTAGAATAGGCTAAGCATGCAGCAGCCAGCTGACAGATGAGAGCACTGTGGGAAAGAAGCTTTCAGTTTTGATTTGAAGAGTGAAAGGGCAGCAGTATCTCTGGCATCTTTGGGCAGGGATTTTCATGCATGAAGTAGCAGCTGCCCACTCTGCATAAATTTATGAACTGGTGAGACAAGCAGGCTGCTATCTGCTGGCCTTTTGGAGGGTGAAAGGTGTGACCATATCGCACAGAGAGACAAAGAGCTCAGGTTCATAGAATCAGTGGAAAGCACATTACCTCAAAGGAAATACTGAAACCAAATGTAAGCAAAGAAGTAGGATAGTATTCACTAGTGGCTGGTGGAGCCCTGGAAGCATGTGCAAAACAGATTACGGCAACTTTTTTGTGTGCAGGAAACCAGCATGAGAGGCGTCACAGTTAAAAGTGGCTAGAAACAGCTTCTTGTTAGAGAAAGGCGCACTGGCAAAATAAACAGTTTTTCTTTAACTCATGTCAGTCTCAGGAAAATCCCCATTAAAAAGTCTAAACATACTTTTTATCATCAGCTGTGAGAACCCTTTTATTTTGCTTTGAATTTTGTTTTATCATGATGCTTTTGTGCACAAACTACTACCTAAATCTCCTAATGCAATAGCTAGGAGATGCAATGCTTACTTAACTTTCAAGAATTATCAGATACTGAATTTAAAGACACCTAACCAAAGAAGTTACTATTATATTGTAAGGAAGGAGCTTCAGCCAGCTCAATTTATTACAACATATCCAGATGAGACAAATACACAGTTAAGTATTTCAAATGGGGGAGCTGCAGGTCCTGGAGACAGAGTGCTGGTATTTCTAAAAATGTTAAAGTCAGAGTTCATCCCAGGAAAAACCAATGACTCAAACATTAAATCTTCCTCCTTCAACTATGCTTCCCTGATAAAGGTCCTTAAGAAACAGCACCAAACAGACAGGACGGGGGGAAAGGAGTGCAGATCCCCAGGCAATTGTTGGAGATGTAACCAAGGGTAAGTTTCTAGATTATCTAGTCCCTGATACAGCTTAGAGAAAGAATAAGAATTTTAAAACAAAGCCATGACACAAAGGCTTATGAATAACATCTAATACCACATTAAAACACAAAATTTTCCTGGGTGAAGCATGTACAGATCTAAGAGCAGAAGCCAAGAAGACGACACAATAGCCTGAGGAGTGACCCCAAAGGAGACCCTGAGAGCCATCAGGGGTATGAAGGGGCTCAGGTGAGCAAGGACCATCAGCCAAGAGGCTGCAAGCCTCTGGGGATCCCCACAGGCAGGGTAGCAAACAAACAACCTTCCCAACACATGGGAAGCCATAGACCACAGGGAAATAAATATAACACTCACAGCAAAGAGCAGCCAGCTCCTCTGAACACTGTCCCAGGCTCCTCAGGCTGTCAGTCTAAAATCAGCCCTTAGAGACTCTCCAATTTTCCACATCTCAGAGGCTTCATTAGAGTTATTCCCCATGCAGAAGTTTGGGGTTAGGTCTCTTCCCGAATAAAACACCAGGAATACAGCTGCTTACAGTAGGATTTAATATTATCATTAATGACTACAGATGACAGTAAAAACTTGCCTATTAACCAACCTTTCAGGTAATTTCCAAAAACTAACCAGCCATTTCAGACAGATCATTACCTTTGCAGTCATTCTCTCTCTTCACAGACTGGCAGTGACACAAAAACTCTTGCATGGATTGTATTGAAGTTTGCTAAAATTGCTTGTGCCAAATTAAGTCCAAGTCTTGCAGGAAAACTGATACAGCTGTGATGAAGCCAAGGGGGCGGGCTACTTCCATGTGTTTCCCATTTCATAGTCACTATAAGCCACAGCAGATACACAGAGAGCAGACAGAGAAATTATGCAGGGCTTGTTTCAGCTTTGATGGTTGTACAGCCAGTTATTGGGACTGCAGCTGTTGAAAGCTGAAGGCACTTCACTTCCCAGTGCCCATCAGACAGGCGCTGACATCCCAGGGAATCTTACCTGAGAGACTGCACACTCATAACACCACTGTTAGCATTTGTCTTCTAAGGTATCATCAGCTTAGCAAGGATTCATTAAACTTAAATATTTCCTGTTATGCTCAGTGCCCATGCCCTTGCATTTTCCCATGCACCTGTGTTGCATTTCCTCTGGTGCCAGGGAACAAGACAAGATCCATGTTTCTACTTAGGCTACATCTTCTTCTGTGAGAAGCTGCCTGCAAACTTTCTGCCAAGAAAACCTGATAGAATCGAGGCCAGAAGAAGCACAACTAGGTCCCCTCTGGCCATTGTGCTCTGGGGAATTACAGAGGAAGGAATATCTGTATGTTGCATATGCATGTGCAGTGTGTGCACACAGCAAGGGCTGGACAAGAGCACCACTCATCCCAGGGCACTGCTCAGGGAGACTGGAGGAGAAAACTTAGGCTAGAAATATTTCAGAAATTAGGTGGGCAAACCACCCCAGCACCAGCAGCTGCGGGGAAGAAGCCAGAGGAGGGAAGGGCTTTCAGGACCACAGGGCACTGCGGGTCAAGTGTGTGTGTTTCCATTCGGATGCAAGTGTTTGTATCAGCCAGCCCAGGACACAGAACAAATGCTCTGTGTGAAAAATACACTGCCGAGTGCTCCTGACAATGTGTATCCAAGCATTGGAAAACAGGTCCTCTCTCCCCTGCTCCCATCCTATATACCTGTTTCATCCAAGCTTGTTTTGCAAAGATGCCTCTTTTATGAGACTGGTCACCTCTGGTTTCCTCTAACACCAATGAAGAGACACAGAACTGCTGCTCATCTCTTAAGTGGGCTGAATTGCCCTCTGGAGAGTCTGCACCCTCCACGAACTACTGAAAAAGCCTGTGGCAAACTGGCTTCTCACTTGGGCACCCAAGCTGCCTGCCAAAAGTTAGATGGAGGGGGGCTACCCCAGTAACAGTACCTCTCTCTCTCTCAACCTCTTTCAGCGGGCTTTTCCCAAAATAAGGCAATGTCAAAGGGGCAGAAGATGGTCCAGGAATATCAATGTCAAGGGTCTGTGTGTGTCTACTCTATTTCCATTACCCTGGTCCCTCCCTCCCCCCCCAAAAAAAACCCAGAAAAGAGTCATTAAAAGCTGTAGCCACCTTAGTACAAAGTGGGGAATGTGATAAGGACTGTTGGAATTCCCATAAAGAGAACAGAGATGAAATGATGTGTTCAGAGGATTCGGTACCAAACAGTTCTGTTGGTTTGGGGCTTCTTTTTCTTTGTTTTGTTTTTGGGGGAGGGGGTCAGGATTTTTGTGGTGTGTTTTGTTTGGGCTTTTGGGTTGGGTTTTTTGTTGGGTTTTGGGTTGTGGTTTTTTTTTTTAATTCTTGCTTCCTCTTATATTCCCAGCAGAGAGGTAAGTGCTGGAGCCATGAGCAGAAAGGACCAGTGCCTGGTACCTGCACCCTGCACTCCCATGATCCAAGGAGTGGGTGCCCCCAGCTGCACACCTGCTGGCTGCCAGCACCCGGGCACAAGCCCTTCGTGGCCCTGATGAGAGCATCATCGAAGACTAAGACTGGGTGGCAGAGGAGGAGACAACAGGTTTTAGGCACAGAAGAGAACCTATAAAGGGGAGGATGAGAAGCAATGCAAGGGTCACTAATAGAGGGCGGGAGGTGCTGCTTGCAGCACCTGGAGAGAGTGAAGCGGGGAAGGCTGCAGTATGGAAAGGCAAGAGCTGCTGTGGCCATCCTGGCACAAACAGTCAGACAAGTGTGAAGGAGTATCGAAGGAGCCAAACGTCACTAAAATTTTGGCTGAGACTGGGGCCAGAATTGGGCTTGTGTCCTGGGTTCTCAGAAAGTGAGGACTCCTTGATTTTTCAGGAACAGATAGTTTGATATCTTGGGAATATCTCTGAATTACGGAATCTGTTGATGTTTTGGCGTAACCTGACTTCATGTTAAAAGCTACCTTGATTAAAGCCTCCCTGGATTTTTCTTCACACATTGTACTATTCTGACATCTGACTGCCATTCCTATAGCAAAGGATTGTTTTTTTTTTTCCCCTGAATAGACAAAGTGTCTTGCAATATAGGTTCATCGCCCCTCTGAAAATGAAAGTTTAGCTTTAAACATGGCAAACAAAAAATAATTGATTCCTTGAACCAACAACCTTTAACAGCTCCCACCATGGTATCATATGCTTTTCCTGAGATGACCTGCCAGTTTTTCCCTGGCTCCTTTCTAAATGTCCCAGAAGAAAACCACAAACCGAAACATAATGAAGGAAGGCTGTGGGGAAACTCCCCTTTTACCCATTTCCAGAAAAGTGAATTCCTTGGGATCTTCGCTAATAACAATATAATCTTAAATTCTGCACAAGAGTGAATTTCTTCTTTCAAAAATAAAGAATGTCTTCTTGCTTCTATTTCTCATCTCCATTCCCCCACCAAAACCAGAAGTTCTCAAAAACCGGATACAGTGGCTCAGAGAGTACAGATGAGATATTTTATGGAACGAGTGATGTTGGGAAAGGATCTGAAAAGAGAGGGAGTTGGAATGAGGGGGTGACTTGACCCAAGGCAACAATAATTCTCCACTGGAAATAGCTTTTGCACAAGCCTGCTGGAACTCTCTCTCATCCAGCAGCACCACGCTGACTCTGGAAGCAACCAGTCCCTCGGGAAGTCATCACAATGAAGCAATGGACATATTGCTGGAGTAAGAACAGCAGACACAGTTCCCAATATTGATTTTGTATTGGCTTTCATGCACCTAAGGCAGCAGATACTTGGAAACCTTTGTAGCAAATTTACCACCAGTTATCCATGAAGCCTTGTAGCATCATACCATCCCAAGATATACAATATGATTATTTTTTTTTTAAGAAGTTGTGTTGCAAATTATAACATTTCTTTCCAGCCTAAAAATGACTGATTGTATCTTTCCTGTGAATTTGGGATTCTTTCACACCTTCCCTCACTTACCTCTACATTCCTAAATGGCTGCACTCTATTTCAGTTTGCTGATTAATACTGTCTATTTTTTTTCGCTTTGCCTGCACAAAAGCAGTGTAAATATAACTCCATGCTGAGACACTTAAAGATCCAGGAACCAATTCAGCAAGAAGCTTGCATGTGTCTAAGTATGCTAATCATCCCTGGCTCAAAGTCAATGTTTCACTGCTTTGCTGAATTGAGATGCTAAACGTAATCTTCAGAGGAACTTCCTTGAAGTGCAATGATGTATGTGATCTTCAGAGTCTTACTAACTATGGAGAGCACAGAGATGTAGGCAAGAGCATGGTACAGTACCCCACGCTTTTCCTTGCTAAAGGAGATAGAGGTCTATGCACAATACATGCAAAGACTTCACAAAAATCAAAGCAAAAGTGACTGTCTCCTACTGAGTGACTTTAAAAGGAGCCTGGTATAAATAAAATGTCTCAGTTTGCATTTTTGTCCCAGATGACAGCCTCAAGTTTTCAGAACCTTTTTCCTTACTGCTGAACAAGATTTTCAGATGGGTAAGTTCACAACTCTATTAATCATTGTTATACCTATTTTGCATATGAGTTATTTCCTCTGAATTTGTAACAAGTCATGTCTTCTGCTCTGTGAAAGTATACTCATGAATGCCTCTTTCTGAACACAGAAACCAAATAAATGTTTCTAATCTCAGTAATAGTGAAGTTTCCCAATGTAAGCCAGCACGTTGAAGCATTAGAAGCTGATGGTCAGCACACATTGATTTTTTTTTTTTTTACATAAAACAGTTATAAACACTGCCATAATTCCACATTCACAAGGAGAGAAAAAGTATCATTTAATTGTCTCTACATAACAAAGCACACATAAGCAAGGAGCAGATTTACAGCCCAGTTGTTCTCATAACCAATCCCAATTATGATGTGTCTCTGCTTACACTAACAGAAACATCTGCCTAACTGCCTGGGCTAGGGATAGCCACTGCTATCTGACATTCCAGTGGTTTACAAGGACAATGCAGTCACAGCTGCAAGTCTGCCATAAGCAAATAGCTGAATACTCTGCTGAATGTATCACAGTCATTCAGACTGCTGAGATGCTTCTTCCTATCTTTAGTAACAGGCTAAGAGGGATGTTCATCTGAAAGAACCAAGCTTCTGCTATATATCTTGAAAATTTGATGGTTTGTTATTTGTTTGTTTCACCAACTTGGCCTGGCAGAAGTGAAGTTTAACAAGCTAATGAATACTTCTAAATGACCTTCCTTATGTCTTATGCTGATATCTGACAGCAGAACACAAATTCAGAAATATGGAAAAAACCCTTGGGAGAGAGAATCCAAATGGAAAAGCTCACCGCTTTTGCAAAATGTTGCTGCTTGTTCCAGTTGTCCCTCTGCACGGCTTGGTCTTCTTGGCTGCTTTCAGCACAGATTAGTGACCTTCAACCCTGACAAATATGTTGCCCTCATGCTTTTATGATCCTCTAATCTCTCAGAAGGTGACAGATTCTAAGATTAGAGTAAATACACCAGGATCCCAGTGGCAGCATAATACAGATGCAGCTGTGATGAATGCCAATTAAAACAGTAGCAGCATGTGACAGCTGTTTGCAATTACTTCTAATTAGCAAGTTTTAAACACTCTGTTATCAGGCTCCTCTTTGAAGTATGCAACTAGAATAGATCCTGAGTTCATGATTCCTTAGTCCTTCGAGTAGCTTTCTGCTAGAGAATGACTGCATGAAAGGCTTTAGCAGAAAAGCTTTGTATGATCTGCTAATATTTCCCTGAAAAATGCCTCCTAAGGGATAAAGGAACTTCAGCTATGGAGGGAATTTGGGCACAGGACACTGCCCAGATGAACTGTTAAACACCATTTGCCTACGGTATTCCCCATCACATGTTAGACTTTACCTATAAATATACAAGTTAAACAATACAAGCAGGTATCTGCAATAAAGTTCTGCAAATACCTACCCAAAGAGAAGAAAAGTTAAGGTTGCTTTTAAGCCCCATTTGCTGCATCTCAGACCAATTTTAGAAATGGGGTGTCTTCTCTTGCACCCCAGCAAGAGAAGACACCCCTGCTTAAGACTTGCTTCCATTGCGCAGGGAGGTCTGCCTGAAGCACATGGAGACATGCTGGCTGCACCTATCCCGGGAAAATAAACACTGCCAGGGATGCTGCCAGGCCCAACCATTGATACTATCGCACTGGAAGATCAGTCAGTAATGTGCTGGGGCCCATGCCATCCGAGGAAATCCCATCCCCACACGGGTGCAGGAGTCAACAGGGACCAGGAGCCACCCCCAAGGCTATGTGCATGCAGCCACCCTCTCTGGGAGGGAGTGGGAAGGATGTGGTCAAACAGCAGCAGCTGGCCCCCAGGCTAAAGACCAGGCCTTGGCACTGGCTCGCAATAATTCTAATAAGCACAGCAATTAGGGCCAGCTTTAACTAGATTGCTTGAGCAATGCAGGTAGTCTGGGCGCCAGCACAGGCTGGGCACCTGAGCAAATCCTCATGTGCTCTAACAAGCTTGCACTGCTCAGGGGGATAGCTATGCTGCCACATTTTCACTCTGGATCTTATCTAAATTAAGTCTCACCCCTTGCCCACCAGTTAAGTCACCATAATACACATACCATAGGATGCAGGAACGGCAGGTCCAGCGTTGGATGCCAGTGCAGAGCAGAATGGCCACCCATGTCCCCGAAACACATAAATTCATACAAACCTTCATCATCTTAAATCAAAGAAAGGAAATGAATGCTCAAAACTGACTTTCACACAATGGCCCAATCCTGCAGGGACCTGCAGGGATGACCAAGGGTGTTCAACATCACACAGGATCAGGCAGCTGTAGCCCAAAACACAACTGCTTTCCCAGGCGTGCAGCCGCTCGGCGCATTTGCCTGGTACTGGGATGACTTCCAAGGGCACTTGCTTCAACAATAGTGCAATCTCCTGTGTTCCTAATACCAAAGAAACAACTGCTTATTGCCTGAGCAGTCATACTGCAACTAAGAAATCATGTTTCATTTTCAAAGGTAACTTAGAAATTACAATATGGAGCGCTTGACATCTTAAGAGATCTATACATCATGTTGACACATATAAACAAAAAATGAGACCATACTGCATAATGTCAACCAGCTTTTTAGCTTGTTTTAAAAGAGGCAACCTTTACAATGTAAAGACACACTTTAGACTCTGAATGGGTCATTTTTCTCTTTGTTTTTTTCCTGACAGCAGAAGTTCTTTTTTTTCTTCACCAAAAAAAGTTTTATCTCAAGCAGCTCCTAAACACTTGTGCTTAAAACTTCATGATCTCTATAGAAAAATACAATCAATTCTTAAGTTTTTGTAACTTTTATTAGCTTTTAATAGAACTAGGGAAATTTTCCAGCAGCTACTTTAGTTTCCACAAAGCAAGAGTGCACAGGGCTCTCAGTAACCCTCCTTACCAAGAGACTCGCAACGGCAGTGCAGGGAGAGGCAGGTACATTATTTTTGTGATTAAGAACTAGCAGGTTTACTCTCCATTTATTTTGACCATCCTATTAGTGCAGCTAAGACATCTGCATAACATTTCCTTCCACTATGGTTCACATGAGCTAAGTAATTCATATGTTAAAAACTGGGCTTTCAGCAGCTTTTAATAGCAAGGAAAAATAAACTCCTGCAGTACTACAGATACACAATCTCTGTCTTGGCTTCATTACCTGATGTTATTTAAAGAAAATTAGTGGCTTTGCACTGACAAAACCCATGCAAAGGAATAATGCACTGAGCTCATTTTATCCAATATGTGCAGTAAAGGTTTAGTTAATGGTCTTTTAGTTAAAATACTAGGACTCCATCTCGCTGCATGTTAACGGGGTAACCAAGACATTCATTTCAACATGTCTCAGCCCCGACCTCTAATAGAGGCACCATGTTGTATCCATTCCTCTAACATTTCTGCCTGCTCTGTTCAGGCTGGGAGCCGGGAAAGGCTTTTTGTGCATACCGCACTTGGTGTATACAGCACTTCGTGCATATGGCACTTGCATCCATCACCCATCGCACAACTACACGTAAATAACTTCATGGCAGAGGTAGCACAACCTGAACGCTATCGCTGAGCCAAATCAACCACTGCTTCTCGTAATGCCTTCTCCTGTCCCCTTCTGGGGTGCACATATATATAAACAGATGCATTTATCAGATGCCTGTGTCTTTATTGTACGGACACCATATACCCTGTTTCTTTGTAACAGATTGTTCTGTCATTGTTCCACCCATTTGTTGTCTGTAAAGAGGCTGCACTTCAGAAACTTTTGTTCCAGGTGCCTATCACTGGATTGTCTGTACTGAAAAGAAGTTCAGATGACTTTTAAGTGACTACTGATGTATAACACTGTTTCAAATTTATAACGGGAGATAACTTCTGGGGAGTATGTTACTCTGCTGTTCTTATGAGAAGTGTCTTTTGTGCAAATTAGTCTTTCCCCAAATGGCACAGTTACAAAAATAGCTAGCCTGAAATTTAAAAAAAAAAATCTAATAAAGTAATTCATTCAGACATTATTTCTGAGTTGCAAATCCATCGTTCCTGTAGAGAGGGGGACATGTTCCCAAGGAAGGCTGCCCCCTTCATCACAAATGCCCCATTTAGTGGAAGATAGTTGTGAAACTTCCCCTCAGCAGGTGGATGACTGCAGCGATGGAAAAGCCATGCTCCCCAATGGGCTTCGCGAGGAGGTTCGTGTTTGTCTCTCCATCTTGTCATCCGATGGAAATTTAGAAGATGCCTCCTGCAGAAATATTTGTCCTGGCAGCCTGTCCAGATGACATTAGCAGACCCCTCCAAATTCCCAATAAACATGTCTTAAAAACATTCACCACTGGGACTGTGGAGGGCACAGGGATTGCACCTCACTCCCATTACACCCAGTGAGGTGACTGTGACCCCCTCTACAGACCCACAGCCCCTGGCCTGAGACCTCCTCCAGAACTGGGTGCTTGGGGGGGTTCTGCACATTTCACACTGATGAAGAAGAGCAAACAAGCGTTGTTGGCGTGCACACACCAGGGTCTGGAGTCCGCGCCTGAGGTCCTCGTCCCAATTCCTAGCCAAGGGGTGCAGCAAGGGCTGTGCAAAGCCCAGGACAGGCAGCGGGAGCTGGTCCCGCTTGCCTCCTGCATCCTCTCACTGTGGGGTCTGGGCTGGTGGGGACATA
>NW_008825255.1:1259611-1274015 GCF_000699105.1 Pygoscelis adeliae
CTGACTGCGGGCGGGGCGACCGGGGAGCGAGGAGGAGAGAAGAAGAAGGTAAAGGGAGAAGAGAAGGAAAGGGAAGGGAGAAGAGAAAAGGAAGAGGAACAGGAAAAGAAAGAAAAGGAAAAGTAGAGGAGGAGAAGGAAACGAGGAGAGGGAAACGAAGAGAAGGAGAGAGAAACAAGAAAGAGGGAAATGAGAAGGAAAGGGAAGGGAAAAGGAGAGGAAAATTAAAGGAAAGGGAGATGGAAACAGAGGAAAGGGAAACGGAAAGGGGAAAGAGAAAAGGGAAGGAAAAGGGAAATACTGAAACTGGGGGAAAGGGAAACAGGAAGAGAAGGGGAAAAGGAAAGAAGAAAGGGAAAGGGGAAAAGGAAGAGGATAGGGAAAGGAAAGGTCACAAGTGAAGAGGAAAGAGGAAAGAGAAAAGGAGAGGAAAATGAAAGGAAAGAGAGGAAAAGAGAAAGGACTGGGAAGGGGATGGGAAAGGGGAAAGGGAAAAAAAAAGAGGAAAGGGAAAAGGAAAGAGAAAAAGGGAAAGGGGGAAGGAGAGGAGAGGGAAAGGGAAAGGAAGGTTTGCCTGTAGCACAACAAATCTGCACAGCCCTGCACCCCAGATCAGCCTGGTCCACCTTGGCCCAGGCTGGGGACAAGTGCCCTGGTGCTGCCCAGGTGCTGGAGGAGGACAAGCAGAAGGTGACCTGCCTGCCAGCACAGGGACACCATCACACCCCCACGTCGCTGGGCGCAGGCTCCTGGGACCTGCCTGCCCGCATCCCCCAAAGCAGCTCGCTTGGGCATAGAGGGGCTGGAGGCCATCCTGCGCCTCCCTCTCCCACACCTCTTACTGGGGAGAGCCCACCTCCCTCGCTCTGGGAGGCGATAGGGGTGGGAGGCTGAGCTGGGCACAGGTTGTTTCCCCGTGCTCTGTCCCGGGGCCTGGCCAGGCTGATCTGGGGTGTGAGACTGCCCAGCTTTGTCTCAGGGCTGGCAGGGAGGGGGCAGGACTGGGGGAGCGCAGCAGCTGGGGGCTAACCCTGCCTCTTTTCTCTGCCAGGGGCCCGTGTTGGAAGGAGATCTAAGATGAAGTTATGGGATGTTGTGGCTGTCTGCGTGGTGCTGCTCAACACGGTCTCCACCTTGCCCCTGCCCACCGGTAAGACGCCTCCCAAGGGGCCCCCTTCAGTGGTAGAGGGGCCTGAAGACGATCTCTCCCCCATCAGCCTGCTGCCTCCCTATGCTGTGCACAGTGACTGTAAGAAACATTCCCCTTTGTAGCCACTGCTGTCTGTCTTGCTAAACCCGCTCCCCTTTACTCAGGCATCAGGGTGAGGAAAGGACCACTCCCCCTTTCTGCCCCCACTTCTCCCCCAGGCAGGGTCACTGGCTCTGGTCTGGCTCCAGCAGCTCCAAACCAAGTCATCCTCCAAAGCTTGGGGTTGGCAATTGCAGTGGCAATGCCCTCCCTTCCCCGCCACCTCCAGCCCTACCTTTCTGGCAGTCATAAGATCCTTTTGGTTGAAAAACCTGGAAAGATGGGAAAGTTAGTTGTATGCAGAAGAGCCAAGAGGAGGATCAGGTACATACACCTCGCAGTGCAGGCACTGAAACTCCTTCCACACCGCTCAACCTCCTCTCCCTGCTCAGACCTGCCAATGCAATTATTCACTGTCTGTAGTGGGCACAAGTCCTGGTGGAGATTGGGCTCCATGGTGGGAGGCACTGTACACATCCTGGAGTGCTGCTGAGTTTCATTAAATCCTCCTTGGATCCTGATCCCGAAATTAGTGTGTCCGCATGGAAATTTACAGAAGCGTAGCAGTGGCAGGGTTAGGAGCTTGATGCAGAGCGATCCACATGAACCAGCTCACAGTAAGACAGCTTACAATCCAAATGACAGATAATAATAATGCCTTGCTAATAATAGGTCTCCTACAATAGCAGATACAGGATTTTCACAGTGTATGTGAGCGTTACGCTAACTCTGGTGGCTTTTTGAAGTGAGAATTAATATGACTCAGTAAGAAGTGGCAAAATACTCACATGAATTGTGGAGATGTTCACTTAGCAAAGGCACAGATGCAGCTTGGAGGTTGCTCCCTTTGCCCTTGCTCCACCCTCTCTGTTTAGCTCTTTGCGGGATGCAGGCAGTATCCAGTAATTGGGATTCATTTTTATCTCCTTATCTGGAGGCATGTCCTTTCCCTGTGCCTGCCACAGCGCCAGCCACAGGCAGCCCCGCTCTGGTTTCTCTGGGAGCAGCCAGGCTAACACAGCATGGAGGCACTGAGCAGGGAATCGTGTGCCGTGAATCCCCAACGCCCATCTCCTCTTCCACACACACATCTATGTCCTTCCCCATTTAGTCTTCTCTCTTTCCTTTTCTTGCTTGTGTTTCCCCCCTGCTGGAATCTTGCCTAGGCTGCCGCCTCCGCGTGTCCCAGCCTGGGCTCCTGCTGCTTGCAGACCGGCAGCCCCTGACGTCCTTTCAGCCCCTCCATGCAGGGAGGTCGGCCAAAAGTGCTTCCTCCCAGGGCTCCAGCCTGCCAGGGCTGCGAGGCCGTCACATGTGGTGATCTCCTCCATGGCGAGCTGCGTGGTGGGATAGGTACTGTCCTACAAAAGGCAGTGATCAGCTTTTCACACCACTGTGCTGGTCCCCTCTGCACAGGCTTGCTGCAGTGCCAGTGGCAAGAAGAGCATTGGGGGAAAAGTGGTGCCAGTCAGTTTGTAGCTCTGGCAGAAGCTGCAGGGTGGGAGAGCATTAATGCTCCATCTTTCCAGGGTGATGGTATTTGTACAATGCCTGCTTTTATCTTGAAACTTACTTCTGGGAATATGGTTCTTGGTGAGATGGTTTCTCCGCAGCAGCTCCAGGGGACAGGCAGCAGTAGTGGTCTTGTCTGTTCCTAGTGTCCAAAACTTCTCATTGTTGCCTCTTTTTTTCCTGTGGATTGGGTAAACAAGAAGTGGGAAGAAAGACAACCTGCATTTTACCTATAGTATCAATAGACAGTCTCTTCCAGATATCTCTGTTTCCAGGGTACAGACGTAGGCTTTGCCAAGCAGAGCTGGGTTGCAGGTTATTGCCCAGGATAGTCATTTGAGAAAGGACTGATAGTTTGATCTCAATCTCTTAACTCTGCGGATCACAAATAGGTGGCCCTGGCTGCAAGGGGAAAGTAAGCAGTGCTGTTCTTCACAACAGAAATTGGGGAAAACCCAGGGAGTTCTTGTGGTCTTTGCATGGCAGCAGTTTACGCAGCACCCATGCCCAAAACTCAGAAACTCTCCACTATGTTGCTAAGTCGGATGAGTCAAGGGAGACCTGCAGAAAGGTGGCTGTAAGAGGGCAGTGAAATACTTTGATCCACTTTTATGCCTTTTTTAGTTGATTTAGAAGTGTGTGGTGTCTGGAGAGCAGTCTGCAAACACAGAGCCCGTGAGGCTGATCCTATCCGGGCACATCGCTGCCTTCCCATCGCAGCAGCGCATTGTTTGAGTCACCACCATCAGTGTCTTTGACATATTTGTTTCTCTCCACTTACCATTTGGTGGCACACACACTTCAACACACAAAAGACATACAACGATGTACACAAGAGGAGTCACATCTACACCATGTAGACTTCCCTCTGCTCTTTGAGGTTTCTCTTGCAAGCAGAGGGCAGTGTGCCACGAGCATGCAGGCAGGCTTGCAGCTCCCCGGGTCATCTGCTGGTGGACCTGCTGTGTATTAATATCTCTCTGGATACTGTTGGTCAGCTGCTTTGCCGAGGGCCTTTGCAGGAGGTAGCTCACAAAGCGGTGGGAGCGCTGTCATCACTCACATTGGCTCATCTTCATAGGGCAGTGTGTGGGCACTGAGCAGGACTGGGTGCTGTGTGCGTTCAAAGAGGGGTGCACTGCTCTCCCCTAAAGCAATCCCTGTGCAGGCTGGGTGGGGAGTAGCAGTTGCACTCCAAGGTGTGCATTGCTCTTACTCCAGAGAGGTCGGGTCTCCCATGCACCGCTTGCAGCAGGGGTTAGCAGGGTTTTGAGATCAAGTCCTGCTCCTAAGGGCAGGCCAAACACCTTGCTGGAGCACAGATCTGTTTTCCCAGGCCCCTGACACCTTTTTGTGTTCTCATTTGATGGGATTGCTTTCTCTTCAAAGTGCTCTGAGGTCACCTGATGTTACCCCCTCCCTTTCAGATTGGGTCGAAGCCTTCCTTCGTTGCAGCCTACAGGCAAGGTCCTAACCCCCTGAACTGATCAGGTGTAATGTGCTGACCTTTGCTGTTCAGGGCGGTAATTAGAGATGGCAGCGGGTGTTGGCAATCGCAGTCTTCTGCATTTTTTAGTGGACTGGAGGCTAGAGTGAGACTAGCCTCCATAAATGCAGTACATTTGAGATGAACCCAGTGTTTATAGGTGTTTTAGGCATCGGTGTTCATGGGATAGCTTATTTCACACAAAGAAGAGCACCTGTAGAGTTTGTAAGGTTAGAAAACCCTTTCTTTGTTTCCCTCATGCTACAGTCTGCTGGGGGAAGGGCATGATTAGCTTAAATAGCAACTGCGAACAGAACAAATATAAACCAAATTACTATAAACTAAATACTAAGTCAGCAGCTTCAGAAGCATGACAGCACAGAGGGAGCCAAACACTTGGTTTGACTTATACGCAGTTCCCAGCGAATACATTTTGTAACTGCTTGCTTCTGTGTGGCCCTAATCAACATGTACGTGAGGACTAGAGTATCCTAAGATCCAGGATATGATATATAGTCTCTTGATCAAGTGAGCATCTTTAGTAAGAACTAGTGGTAAGCATGTAGTGTTAAATGAAAAATCTCACCATGGGCTTTTCCCTCCTAACAGGAGGAAAAGGTGTTTTTTTGCATTGTAACATCTGAGTTACTTTATGGCCACTGGATGGTCATTTGTTGTTGGAGCTCCTTTGGTATGTTTGTTATGCTTTAACACACCATGGTATGTGTGCATTAGAAATTCTTCATACCCCTGCTGAGGGATATGTAATGTTAAGTTACTGCATTTATCTGCAACATTATAAAAAAATATGGAAAGTATCTAGAATAAACAGGGATATTGTAGGACTCTTTAAGGCAAAAACAGTATTAAACTATACTTCCAACTGAATACATTTCCTTCCCTACAATATTTATTAGGCACATTCAGTGTTGCAAACCAGAACTCTCATGTTTGTGTCCAGGCTTTCCTGCTCAACGGTTTTATGGTGTGGCATATGTCCTTTGGTCTAAGATGCCCAGAAGCTACAGAGGTAACCTGCCCATGCACAGTAAATTCAATGCATTGGAGAGGTATCTGCCACACTGAGCAGGTGCCACACTGCGTCATTTGATCTGTGTGTATCCAGTACAGCCGGTGCATCCAGCCAGTGTCAGACCGAGTGTGCCTGTGTCCCTGGGCCAGCACATATATCATAGAATCATAGAATAGTTTGGGTTGGAAGGGACCTTTAAAGGTCATCTAGTCCAACCCCCCTGCTGTGGGCAGGGACATCTTCAACTAGATCAGGTTATATAGTAAAGTTTGTTTGCATGAGCATGCCCAGGTTATCTAGACATTTAGAAATCTCAAGCACTCATGTTTGCCCATTTGTGGGCAAAATTCTAGAAAAAGAAGGAACAGGACACAGCTGGTTAAATCCAGATGCATGTAGCCCTAGAAGCTCATTTCTCTGCAGTCTCAGGTGTAAATACTGAATATACTCCTGTGAAGGGTGTTCTGGGACTTAAGGAGGAAAGGGCTGAAATGCAAGACAATATGGTTTTATTCTCATTTTAAGAGTTATCCTTTGTTTAAAGTTTTATGTCTTTGCTGCTTTTCAATTTAGGGATCTGAAAAATTTCCCAGTGGAAGTGTGGATCCTTTTAGATGTTTTGCAGGTGTGGGTTGCTAGATAACATACCTGAACATGCTTTTCTTGGTCACCTTTCATAGGCCTCTTCAATATATTTTAGAAATCCCTGTATTCAGGGTCTGCAGATGACAAGCTGCAAAACCCTTCCTGAAAGGCTGAAGAATTCAGCTGTGTAGTGACTATGAATTGATGGGGGAGGCATTAGTTGTCCACTAGATGAGGATCCTCAGATTGATAGGTTGTAATGTCTTTGTAAATTATACTGTTCCTGATTAGGACTGCATAAAGTAGGTTTAAAATACTTAAAGTTACAGAGGCTGAGAGAAGCCATTGGGGCCATCAAGTCCCATCCCCTCAACTGGTCAGGGATGGACAACTAGTGCAAATATCCAGTCTTCGTCCCCCCACACACACACTATCAGGCAACTGCAACTTCAAACTTGTAGTACATAGGCCAAGCCCCACATAACTACGCTTGTTGTGGATTCTCATATTTCTGAGGTAATAAGTTAATGACAAGTAATAAATGAGGAATACTAAATACTGCAACGTAACCGTGTTCAGGATCATCAGACATCTAAATAGGCCACTGCCATGTTAGTGCTGGTAGAGTAGTTGACACTGCAGAATGGTCATTTTTGACAAAACCAGCTGTAGTTTCTGATCAAGTAATATTTGGTAAGGGGAACCAAAGGAAAGATTTCAATGATTCTTGGAAATCCAGTCGCAATTACAAAGAGAAGAAAGAAAATAGAATGAAAAAGATTTGAGACAGGTACAAACAAAGCATTAAGACACAAAATATACATTAGACTATGTCTGTTTTTAAGATCAAGGACAGAAAATTAATTATGTGAGGCATTTCAAACATCAGCATTCTTTTTATGGAGTAAAGCCACATTGTATGACTTAGCAGGTATTTAGGCTGTATGTATTGGTACAGCACTTAAACTGGAACCTGCAAGTACATTTCTTTGAAGTCAGTGCGACTTGTACAAATGCTTTAATGATTATTGAACAGGAATAGTCTTCAAAAGAAACACACACTGAAATCAAAATACTTGTTTTCCTGCGTTGGCGCCAGGCAGTGTTACAGCAGTATGCCAAAACTTCTCAGGTGGCCACGTTTTTAGAGGCAAGCTGGTCGTATCCCCTTTAACTAACAAGCAACATACAAACATCTGGACTACCTCTGCTCCCATCCCAAGCGTGTAAGATTTCTTTGGCAAAACCAGCTATTACTCAGGAAATTTCTGACAGGGAGGTGTGGATCCAGTGTAGCGGCTGGGAAGGAGCTTGCTCTTCTGAGCACACACCAGTGCCGTCTGGCAGGCCGTGGTCCACACATCCCAACATGAAACTTTCTGCAGCGGAGCACGTAGCACCTGCCCTAGAGCCAGGGAGTGATTATTACAATAATAACATTTTCCAAACTACGATATTAAAACTTTTTGTATCATTCCTATTGTAAACCCATTGAAATGCAGATAGTGAAAGGCAACAATGGAAGAACACAAATAATTTATAGGTCAGATTGAAATCTGATAGCAGCAGAGATTGCCACAGGAGGGGCATCAGCCAAGGTTTTGCCCGGATGGCTCTGCTTTACTGCCCCCAGGGAAGAGAATGGGGTAGGGTCCCTTCCTGCTGCTTTGCTGCCTGTGCTTGTTCCTTGGGAACACCCCTAAAACGCAAAGAGAGATGCAGCATAAGAGCACAGGCAGCCCGGGAACAGTTGCTGTTATTTACTTAGGGATGCTGTTCCCATTCAGTGAGCTGGTGCTAGAGTGGGGCTGGGTGACCGATGTGGGGTTTTACTGATGTCATGCGAGGGCTGGGCTGGATCCCTTCTGCACCAGGGATGCCAAAGAGAATTTCTTTTTATTACCAACAGTATTTCCTCCGTTACAGTCTCAGTGCTGTGCCTGTTAGCTGACTGCATGCGTTCTTGCTACTGGAGGTCACAGGTTTCAGGTCCCACTCATACATACTCATTTGAGGCTCTCACAGGGTTGGGACAGAACCAAATATTAAGCGTAAACCCAGGTTTTACTGGGAAGCTGGATATTTACTCAGCATGGTATGGATTCGGAGGGGTACAAGGCCTTAGTAAGGAGACAACAGGCAGGTATGTGCCTTGCCCAGGTTTGGTTCCTGCTCCATCACTGGCTTCAGGCAAGGCACTGCCACTATTTTCCCCTTTTACACTCTTTATGTCATAACTTCTTCAGATGCAGAGACTGCTTCGTGGGTGCTTGAGTACCCACACAGCCTCGTACAATAAGGCTCTAGTGCAGACAGGCTCCTGGCAGCTGCTGCAGTAGCTGTCACAAAACCTCAAGAGCGGCCGCTGAAAAGCTGTCTGCTCCTCAGTGCCTCAGAGCTGTTTTTTCAAAGCTCTGAATCAGAGGCAAGACCACATCCTCCTGCTGCTCCTTTGCTGCTTGTCTGCCAGATGAGACACTCCTTTGCCCACCCCAGAGAGGCCAGAGGAGGGGCCCGGCCCTGGGTGCCAGCCCAGAGTTGGGCAGGATCTTGGGGACAACCCCACCTGGACTGGATGAAGAACAAGAAACTCTTGTGGACAGGTCAGCTCACAAGGCAGCTTCCTTTACTTCACCCAGTTCATCTGACCTTGCTGTTTTCCCCTGCTCTCAGGGAATTCCACCAGCTGGCAGCAGTTACAACGGTCCTGTTGTTTCTCCCCTTCTCCTGGTGGGAACCAGCATTTCATACCTGTGAGAAAGCAAGCAAAGGATGCAAGCATGGCAGTGTGAAAATACAAAGTAATCTGCAGATTTGCCATTATGACCAACACATTGGAAGCGGCAGGGTTAGCTAGTGAGCTACAAACACAAAACTTGGCTGCTCCATCAGGAGCACAGGTTAACCCTGTACCTTTTTCCAGTGCTGCCTTATTGTACCTGACTGGTGTGAGTGGCCCCAGAGTCATCCTCCACGTTACTTAGCACTTTACCTAGATGAGAGACAAGTGACACTGGTGTGAGGCTCCTTTCTAAAGGCTCTCTGAGTCGGAGAGGAGGACGCAGCATGTCCTGGGAGCTGGCAAGGCAGGGAGTGAGGTAGTGAACCAGAACTGTATTAAACATTTAAAGATTAGCTGACTCTGGTGTGTTTGATGCTCTATTTCCTAATGGACACAACTGACTGGTTTCCATTTCACTCTTAGCCCCACAGATTTTCATGCAAGGCATGAAAGCAAAGTCATGCCTCAGAGAGGTGATACTTTAATTGTTTAAATCCTGAAAAACTTTCAGCATAATATTTTTAACACCTGCCTTTGCTTTGATGCCTGCATGATAGGCTTTGTTCTTCATGAAAAATATTTCATTTTCAATAAAATAAATGGTTTATCCCCACCACAGTTGATGCTTTTTTACTTCACAAAGCAGAATGATCATCACATTAATAATTTTAACCTTGCTAAGGTTGCACTTCTACAAACAGCTTACTCCAAGGGTCTCCTAAAGTACGTCTTTGTGGTGTGAGGTGGAGGGATTCTGTGTTCGGACAGGGCATGTCCACTATAGTAAACACCTGAAAACACTACTGCTAAGTAAGCTAAATACAAAAATAATTAATGAATAAATAGTATACCAGAGTAATCTTCATAAGCAGCAAAAAAAATTATGATGATTCGTTGCAGTCACTGTTAGAGGCACACTACTTGTCTGTTATTTCCCACTAGCACATGATCGAAGAAGAAATGTCTTTGTGAGTATAACTTTGGAGGAAACTTAAAAAATAACTGGGAAAGAAGGGAAATTAAAATATTTTAGTTATGAAGGGCCCAGATTAAAGTACCAGAACTGTTTTTGAAAAAGGGCCATTTGATCATAACACAGATCTGGATCTGAATTTTCTAAATAATGCTTACCTTTATAATGAGCTCGATTAACCCCCTTCAACTTTGAAATCGTGCTTTAAACTAGAGTCTGAATGCTGCTGTTTGAACTTCTCTGATTGAAAGACAGCTGTGCTTAAGTGAAATATCCTAGTAATTTTATTCAATGTTTGGGCTGACATTTTGATGTAGTAACTATACACTGCCACAAATGCATGCATGAAAGCTACAATGTAAAACAAAATCTAATTTTATCATTTTTAGTATACCTTGTGACTTCTGTTACATCACTTTAACTCAGGATATGCAAAGTGCCAAACAACACTGCAGTGATGTGATTACATTTTCCTGAGATCATTATAGAAAACTATTCCATAAAGTACAAACAGTTTCAAATAACTTAAAACATCAAGTTTTATGAGATTAAAAAAAAAAAAAGGAAAACCCACTTATATAAATTATTATTTTACAATTAATAGAATTAAATTCTATTTCTTGTAAACTGTAATAAACAGCGTGGTCAGAAGAGACTGTAGTTAGCCTTTTAAATCCATAACCAGGCACCAAAATGAGTAACTGGATTTTTTTCCCAAAAGCTGAAGATCCATCTGTTCCCACTGAAATCAATTTGCGGTCAGGTACAAACTGAGGGCTTCTTGCTCTACCATGCTGGGTTACTGCCACTGCGGGGGAATATTTGGCTTTAAAATAATAATAGTTTACAGTTTTACAAAATGTAATCGTGATCACATTTGAACAGACAGAAATAAATTGTCCATTTTTCCTTAATGGAGACTGTTTTCTTGAGAATGTGACAAGTTTGGTTTGGATATTCATTTAAACCTATTTTATGTGGAAGTCTATCTGAACACTGTATAATTTATTCTTCTGAAAAGCGCAGGCGTCAGATCCCAGCCCTGCTGGCATGCCGTGTCTCTAATTAATTGGAAGTACAAGGCAGGCTCTGGGGGTTTGCAGCAGGGAAGATGCCCGGAGGAAGGCACGTTTCCCTGCGTGCCCAAAGCAGAGCTCTGGGGCGGCTTTCTGCAGAGGCCAGTGGGGAGCACCACAGGTGTTTGGCTGCAGGATCCTGCACCCGTGTGCACTGCCAGCTCTTGCAGTGCCCAGGGGACAGGGACTCTGCTCGGGGACGGGCAGGTCAAAGCTTCAGGTTCCAGAGAGCAGCAGTAAGGCGAGAATTTCAGTTTGCATTCAAGAGGGACGTTCCTAACCCGAGAGGTTGGGTCAAAACTATGACCTGAGTGTGCCCTAAAGGTTCAGAAAGCAAGCAAACAGCTTGCAAACAGCAAGCAGAAGATGCAAATATTCTTGGGTTTTTAATTAGCATTTTAAATAAGTCTCATTTCTTCTTCTTTTGTTTGACTTCTGGAGTTCTGGATATCTGGTGTTCACCAACTCTGCCCCCAGCCTGGTCACTCTTCTAGATTCCCATGTGCACCAATCCTGTGATGTTTCATTCTTTCCTTCGTTGCTTTTTTATTCGTTTTCTGGTCATGTGAGAAACTCATGGCAGATCAAGAGCCCTGGTTCAGCTGGACATGGGAGACAGAGAAGGTGCCCAGAGGCAGACTGGCACATGGGCTGCCATCCATACACCCCATTCTTGATACTCCAGCACCTGAAAGCAGACTCATGCTCTAGTTGCTACAAGAGGAAAAGGCTTTGCCTCTTCCTGCCTGCGTGATCAGGTCCATGGCATGGCACTGAAGGAGGGAGCACGGAAGGGAGATGCAGGAGAGCGAGATGAGTGGGAGCAGGACAGACGTGCTGACCGCAGCTCCTGCAGGTACCGCTGCCTGCCCCATGCTCCTGCCAGTGGGGCGCTAGGCAGAGGCGATGCAAAAATGCGTGCACGTGCCCACGTGCAGACTGCCTTCAAGGGATTTCCTCAGGGAGTTGGACAGTCAGGAAACAGCTTTCAGAAACGTGATATAAAACCCAAACGAAACCTCGTGACTTTGCACCAGTCTTGTGAGGTTCATGGCACCATAGTCTAAGTGGTGGGGCTCAGCCCATCACACTGCCCCAGTGGGGTCTGTGAACCTTTTTCCCATGCTGTGAACAAGATACACAGAGGCCCCATGTTCCCTGAGGGAGGATTTTACATTTCCAGGACATATGGTCCTTTCCCTCAGAAAACACCTGCTTTGAGGTGCATCACGTGTGAGCCAACCTTCGCTAACCTATATTGAGCACGTGCTGTTGTGGGCTGTCCCATCCTGTCCTATCCTGTCCCGTCCCACCCCATCCTGTCCTGTCCTAGGTGTCTTTGGATGTTTAAATTCTAATTCCTTCACACCCTGGAGCCTGGGACCAGGCACTACTGCTCGGAGATCTTTACTGCTTTTATTGCTGTAGTATCTGAGCATTTTCTGCTGGCACTTTATACAGTGTGACAGGCATCTGTCATGTGTTTGTTCTCTCAGCTTTTCCACCAGAAGGCAAGTGTTGTCAGTAAACTAGTTTGTTTTGAAAAAATGTGTGTGTATAATTAGATATATTTGTATGTGTATATGTGCAAATACAACACACATATACACACATGCAAACTGTGTATGTTACAGGAAGGGATAATAATATGTGCTTCTCCCAGGGATGTGAAATCCCCACAGAAAGCTCTGTCTGCTGCACAGTCAAGTCAGCACAGTCCATGCAGTATCAGAGAAGCAACGCTGCCAGGCTGTTGACCTTTGTTCTGAGACTAAATGTTTTCTAAACAGTGTTGGAGACAGAGGGGTAACTAAGTACCCTTCAGTCAAGAGGCTTTATTCAGGTTATAAACCAGCACGCGATGTCAAGGCAGACCCTATGAGTCCGGTGGTGTTCCCTGGCCACGTAGCTCGGCTCAGCACCCCCTTTGCACCCAGCAGCACTTACCACTGTGCAGAGACCAAACAAGTGCTTGGCACATGGTGACTGTGGTGCAGAGAGGTCTCGGCATCCCTGGAGCACATCTACCAAGTGCCCATCAGGATGGGGTGGTCCTGCTGTCAGTCTTCTCCACCTTCCCTTCTGTCCATTAGCCTTTTACGTCTTTAGTCCTTGGTCAGTGGTTATTGCTTATTCATGTATGATGTCTGGTGGTAGCTTCCTTAGCACTTACCTCTAGTGCCTAGTTTCAACCCATCACACCTGGTGTTAATGCTGGCATTTCCACTTGGTTGCCCAGGGTCCTACTTCAACACTTTTTTACAACATTTTGTTTTGGGCTCTCAGGCTTTTCACCCATACTTACTGGACAGCTGAATATTCCTACTGAGTCATGACTGTCGCCTTGGCATAGACTGCTAAGGCAACTCTCACTTCACTTCTGGCTGTCAAGGTTTCCTTCAAACCCCTGCGAGCCACTCCTAGTGACTGTTGGTAGTCATGCTGATGACTATGCTTTGTTAAATAGCAGAAAATTAGCACCAAGCCACATCAGATGTTTATGAGCCCCATTGCTTGGGTCCATGGTTCAGTGGTTGCTGGGTCCAGCTGTGCTTGATGTAGTACTGAGAGCACAGGCCCACACCACTGATTGTGTGTTGAAACTTGGCTTTGTGGGATTGTATAATAATTCAGAGTTGTACCCAGAGGCTGGCTGATCGCAGGGATTGGAGGTGTTCCTTGAACAGTGCTAAATTATGGAAGCAAAATTGGGGTACATTGGCAGTCCAGTTGGAAGCTGTCAAAAAGAGCATCATTGCATTGATCATGACTAGTTTGGGGCTCCACAGGCAGCGGGTGTTGTTGCTTACAGCAACTTGCAAGGACACACTGAGTAGCCCGGTAATGCAGCTGCCATTGTATTAATGTGGTGTACCCACATAACCACGTAACAGCATGTGTGGTTGTAGGTGGGCAGACACTGACCAGGGTCAATAGGTCCAGCATATTTTCTTGAGGGGGGCTCTGTGCCCACTGTTCCCACCGGTTCCCTAGTATCACCCATGTGCCTTGTGTCTCCTCCAGTGATGTAATTGCCAAATACTGGGGGTCACTGCAGGAGTCCTCTCAACAGATTCGGTATCTGCTTGGGATATTTTCCAATCCCCTGGGCTGAAGGGGAGGTCCACCCTGGGGACAGAAAATTTGCATTCATCTTACTCATAGTGCTGACATCCCTCCCAGTGAGTCTCCCAGGTGGCCTGATGTTGCAATAGGGGATGAGCTGAGCAGGGATCCCTGGCTCCATTAGATGTATCGGCCACACACACCTCACCCCAGGTTGCAGCTTGGAGCACTTCTTGCATGGTTTGTGTTAGAGCCTCAGTGAGATTAGCAGGATCAGTCGTGCTGCTAATTACCCCATATTCTGGCTGCAGTAAGTCCATGTGTGTAGGTAGGGCTTCTCTAGTTGGATACACTGTTGGCTTGATTACTTGATCTACTTTTTGCCCTACTGCTTTCACCTTCTGCAATGCTGACACCCCATGCCTCTGTTAGCAGCGTTGCATAGCACTCTTCTATGGTGTGTTTCCTCCACCTTAAAGGAAACTCATAGGCCACTTGCAGCGCAGAAGGCTCTCAACAACATTAGAATCATAGAATAGTTTGGGTTGGAAGGGACCTCTAAAGGTCATCTAGTCCAGCCCCCCTGCCGTGGGCAGGGACATCTTCAACTAGATCGGGTTGCTCAGAGCCCCGTCCAACCTG
>NW_008825255.1:1275642-1283153 GCF_000699105.1 Pygoscelis adeliae
CTCCATCTGGACATTGAGCCGTTGACCACTACCTTCCGGATGCGACCATCTAACCAATTCCTCACCCTTTACTGAACAGTCCACCCATCAAATCCATACCTCTCCAATTTAGAGAGAAGGATGTTGTGGGGGACCATGTCAAAGGCCTTACAGAGGTCCAGATAGACAACATCTGTAGCCCTTCCTGTGTCCACTGATGTAGTCACTCCATCATAGAAGGCCACCAGGTTGGTCAGACAGGACTTGCCCTTGGTGAAGCCATGCTGGCTGTCTCACATCACCTCCCTGTCCACCATGTGCCTTAGCATAGCTTCCAGGAGGATCTGTTCCATGATCTTCCCAGGCACAGACGTGACACTGACTGGCCTGTAGTTCCCCAGGTCTTCCTTTTTTCCCTTTTTAAAAATGGGGTTATGTTTCCCTTTTTCCAGTCACTGGGAACTTCACTGGACTGCCACGACTTCTCAAATGCGATGCATAGTGGCTTAGCAACTGCATCTGCCAGTTCCTTCAGGACCCATGGATGGATCTCGTCAGGTCGTCTTGAACCTGATGTTCTCCCACAGTGGGCAGCTCTTCATTCTCCCAGTCCCCACCTTTGCCTTCTGTGGCTTGGGCGGGGAGGCTCGAGCTCTTGCCAGTGAAGACTGAGGCAAAAAAGTCATTGAGTACCTCCACCTTCTCCACATCCCGGGTAACGAGGTCTCCCATTTCGTTCTGGAGAGGGCCCACATATTCCCTCGTCTTCCTTTTATCCCCGACGTACCTATAGAATCTTTTCTTGTTGCCCTTGATGTCCCTGGCCAGATTTAATTCTATCAGGGCTTTAGCTTTCCTAACCTGATCCCTGGCTGCTCGGACAATTCCTCTGTGTTCCTCCCAGGCTCCCTGTCCTTGCTTCCGCCCTCTGTAGGCTTCCTTTAGCTGCCTTGGTGCAGTTGGGGTAGTGATCATGCATGAATCAGGATAAATGTTAGCGTGGGCTCTGAGCAGGGACACAGTCCACAACATGGGCCTTTCCTCCTCTTTATCTACCCTCCAGGGCATACATGGATTGGCTTGGGCAGGACAGTGCTTGAACCCTATAACTGTCTGATTAATATTTAACCAAAGTAGACTCCTGCATATAGCACTGCCACAGGGGTAGGTGATATTTTTGCACCTGAATTGCAAGCAGTTTAAAAATTATGTGCCTAGCTGGGTTGTTATCTCTTCAGGTAATCCACAGTTTTGTTTCTCCCTTCTTAGGTGGGGGACACTTACTCGCCTCGCTGCACTGGCAGTGTACCAGGCTTGGGATAAGTATGAGGCTGAAGGTTGCAGATAAGAATTTCCACGTATAAGTTGGGTTTCCTTCTAACGACCTCCCATCCCCTTCCTGGTGGTTGACCAGTGCATGAATTCCGTGAAACCCTAGTGTGCTTCCCTGATGGTTGTATTTCACTCTCCATAGCCAACATCTCATTGCATCATACTGTTGCTACAAGGGTTGGGCCAGGAGTGTGTGACAGAAGCATGGGCTGGGGTAGTCACAGTAGTATGAGAGGGATAATTTGAAGGTGAGAGTGGAGAATGGCACAGCTAGAGCCATCTCCTCAGAGCCACATCCTTCTCTTATTGGCTTATAAGCTAAGAAACGGAGTTTCTGTGCAAGAAACCTAGAAACCACCCAGTCCCGCAGCAGCAAGTGCCTCCTCCCAAACCCCTCTCCATCTGTATCTGTGCCAGGGCCAAGCTTGTACTTCAGCAATGGGGGCTATGCCAGCTCCACGTGGGTCAACTTGCTTGACCCAGTCTAGCAAGGTGTCTACCCCTTCTTGCTTTTAAGGAACGTAGCCCACCCATCGCCTTGACCTGGACCTTGCTACTACCCTACAGTAGGGCAGTATTCGTATGGTGTAGGCAGACCAGCCTGTCCTGCAGCAGAGCTGGGTGGTGCATCCAATGGACACATCTAGCCAAGCTACTCCCCCTCTAGTAGGAATGGCTCATAGTGGGTATTTTGGTACCTGCTACAGAGGTAATGACAGAGGAGTGCAAGAAGGGTGTACTTACCATTGGTGTCACAGGAATACAGGGCTTGGTGCAGGGTCCTGCCTGCACCTCAGGTCCCATATAGCTGTATACATAGCAGCCGTCTCTCCTTCATGTCTTTTGACAGTCACTGGTCTGCGAGATTGTTGCCTTTAGCATGGATATCTGTAAAACAAAGTGTAATTCACTTTTCTGAGTCCCAGACTCTACAGTTTATAGCATCCCGCTTCCCGTGTGCCACCCTCATCATGTGAAGGTACAAGATGTGGCTGCTTCGGGGAGGGGTCCATGTTCCTCCTTATGTGCAGATGCACTGTGTTTCAGCAGGTTTTGCACTAACAGAGTTAAGATCCTGCTGCCCCCGTCTCCTCTGTATTTGATGATTCTATTGGGGATATGAAGGTGCACCTTCGCTAGGCAATGGGAGGCAGCCTCATGTCTTCCTCTCTCAACAGAGTCCATGCCACGGCGTGTGGGTGGGGTACAGGCGCTGCCTGGTCTCCCATCAGGGCTCCTGTTTGTTACAGTGCTCATTAGGGAAATGTGGCACTGAGCCTTTGCTAAAGGAGCTGTTCCTATCTCAGCACCTGACCAGGTGAGAGCCTTTGTGGCTCAGTGGAGGTGCCAACCCCTGGCCAGGCGTGCTGCGTTGGGTATCGTCTTTCCCAACGTTTGCAGTTCCTGGGATATTTGTAGGGGTCCTTCTGGAGGTGGAGCTCCCATACATGCAGGGTTGGGTGCGTGACGCTGGTCTGTTACGTGTGTGGGCACTTAGGAGTTAAGTACAGAAAGAAGCAACCTCTTAGGTCTTACTGCAAAGGAAGTGAGTCCTCAAGTCTTGATTTTTTGCACAATGAATGAGAAAAATGCAATGTAGTTTATGTGTTTAAGAGACAATCATTAATAATACAACATAAGGGCACCTACACACAGGCTCCTGACAGCCTGACCCTCCATTAAATCACTGTATTCACTAAAGCAGATCCCATTGAGGGATTTAGTCCATGAGAAGTTTAAAGATTTCAAAATGTGATTTTTTTCCAAATCATGCTGAAAAGCTGAAATCTGAGAACATTTCAGAACACATTCAATTTCACCCTCCTTGAAGAGGTTCATTCTGCTAGTATCAAAACATTTCATTGACTTCAACATTTAATTTACTTGAATAATTTATCACTGGTAGAGTATATATCAAGTGAAAAATGAAATAGGTATTTTAACTTCATAAAAAGAAAATGCATTAATAACATTTCCCTTGAAAATTAACATAATACTTCTATTCTGACCTACTTCTACTCAGGCTAATCAGCATCTTGTGATACAAAATACTTCCATGAGAATTTTTTCAAAAGCTCTGATAATAATTATCCCCTAGAAGCAGTAAAAAAAGCAGGCATTCAGCCAGGAATAATAGCTCAGGCTGCTACCCCAGGAAATTCCTCTTTCTGTCCTGCCCAGAAACCTTACCGATAGGTGGCTTTGGTAATACTAACCACTGCTGGTGTGAAAAGACAATAATTAACAATTATAATCACAAAATTGCTTTAAAAAAACCTCGTCCTTTTGCTGCTTTGCTGGGAAAAGCCTGTATAACTTCTCTACAGTAGCTTCATCCACCCATTAACTAATATGTGTATCATGACATTCTTTTCCTTCCCTCGATTTTGACAGGGCTCATTCAATATTGAAAGATGTGCTGGAGTGCTACAGCATCAGCATCCACCTACAGAGATACATACATATCTCATTTATTTTTCCCCAAATGAGTTTCCATGATGATCTAAACCATTCAAAATTCTCCCTGATTTCTGAGGGTCCTGGGCGCACGCTCTGAAGCGATGAGCAGAGCAGCTTGCATGTGTCTAATGTTTTTGAGCGACGAATGGGCAAACTCAATGACAACTGACGTGTGACAAAGCTTTTTCTCTCTTTCCCAAACAGCTAATATGCCCGAGGATTATCCAGATCAGTTTGATGAGGTAGTGGACTTTATTCAAGCCACCATTAAAAGACTGAGGAGGTCGCCGGATAAACAGACTCCGATTTTTTCTAGGCGGGAGAGAAACCGGCAAAATGCAGCCACGAACATAGAGAATTCCAGCAAAAAGGGAAGGAGGAATCAAAAGGGCAAAAATCGAGGATGTGTCTTAACAGAAATACATTTAAATGTGACTGACTTGGATTTGGGATATGAAACCAAAGAAGAGCTAATTTTCCGGTATTGCAGTGGATCTTGTGATGCAGCCGAGACCACCTACGACAAAATTTTAAAAAACTTGACAAAAAAGAAAAAACTAGTCACTGACAAAGTGAGGCAAGCTTGTTGCAGACCCACAGCCTTTGATGATGACCTGTCCTTTTTGGACGATAACCTGGTTTACCACATACTGAAAAAACATTCCGCAAAAAGGTGTGGATGCGTCTGACAGCTGCACGCCAGAGGCGGCGCCAGTTTTGCTTTCCTGCTACGATGCATCCTGGGGAAGTGTCTGCTCAGAGCGGAGAAAAGAGGACCAAGACTGCTGAAAGAGGAGTCGTGAGAGCCCGGGGGGGCGCAAGGCGGTGTAGGAGGATGGAGGCTTTTGACGTCCTACGGGAAAGTAAATAAAAGCTCAGGTGGAGATGCCGACGGCTGGATGGCGTGCGTGCTCCCTTTCCCGTTTGACACAGTCCACCGTCAGTGAGACTTGGATCCATGAGGAATGTGCTTAAAAACACAACCTTGCCATACCACGCTACGTTGTAGTTATACCATCCGTGCCAGGAAGCTTAGCTGAGAAGTAGCTTAGGAGTACCTTACTCATCCTCTGTGCCCTTTACCGAAAGACACGTTATGCTACTGCTGGAAGGGCAGTTCCTAAGCGCTTCAGACAACTTCTAAGCTATAATAAGATTAACCTCATAAGAAAGATGGTATTGGGCAAATACCAAAATTCCTAGGCTCAAGTTCTCTAGGGCCAGTATCGATATGAAGCAAAACAGTTCCACTTACTGGTTAAGTTTGGTTACTTCCATCTTGTGTTTCTTCAAAATGAGTGTAGGATTTCATTCTTCTGCTACCTATGAAAACAAGTTGAGTTTTTAAGCACTTCTTCCTAGTATAGTAAGAGAAATAACAAGCCCGGCCTACACAAAACGTGTTTCTTTTGGTTTACAAAGGACTAACGTCACTTGCGTAACTCCGTTTCTGTTTGGTCATTGTGAGTGAGCAGAGACTACTTGATGCAATGCATCCATTCAGAGACATAAATATACAGAAGATATTTATTGAGATTAAGTTATTGTTATTTATTACAATTCAGTAATGAGTCTCCTTTCCTTATTTATTAAAGTTTCTTTTCAAAGGTGCCAAAGTAGAAGGTGCTTGGAAGATACAGAGAGACAAAGAAGTTGGGAACAACGGTCCGTGGGTTTGATTGAAAGTGTTAATTTGAATGCAAAAAATCACTTACTTTACCTTTTTTTCTATTAAACAAAATCCTGATTATGTTCACAAAATGTAGTGCCGAAGCCTGCAGCCCTTCCTCCTGTTCACTAATACTTCTGAAAATTACTGCAGTCATACATGTGCAGGAGCAGTAATGGTTCTGGACAAGTGAGGGTCGCAGGACTTGGCTCAACATTAGCAATTTGTTAGAAAAACTAATTCTAGTCATATTTTAAATATAGCCACATTTTTTCTCACACTTTTTGCCAGCTGACCTCATGTAACTATTGACAAATGGAAAATAATCACATTTAGCTTTATAATTTCTTGTTATATTTATTTAAGCTTTTCCTTCCATATTTCCATATAGAAGAGGTTAAATCCCTCATACTAGTTAGCCCTGGATTTAATATAGCCTGCAGGTAAACAATTGTGTTAAATAACCAAAGTGTTTTGTATAATTCGCTGAATCGTTACAGGATCATACCCACGCAGCAGAACAGCCTGAGTGTCCTTAGGATGAGGGAGGTTGTACAGCAAAGGTGTTCATACCTGACTGCTAACACAAGCTCTCATTCTGGAGACCTTTTTCCTGAAGGAACAGCAGTGCAGGTCACTAGACATACCTGACAACCAGTGAAGCATCAACTCCCACAAAAACAACAGGAAGAAAAAAAATCCCTACTGAAAACCAAAAAATGATGGTCCAACCTTTTATCTCATGGATGCAATGGCTCTTCGTATTCATTTTGCCCTGGGCCCTTCAGGGCGCCACAGAAGAAGGGTCTAGAGGTCAAAAAAGTCCAGAACAGGCATGGAAAGATGTACCAGGTGTATGAAATGCAGTTCAGCCCTGACGTCTGCTGCTTTCCTGGGGGGATGGAGGGCAGCCCCAGAGCCCACCCGCAGGGTCCGTTCTTGCACTGCCACAGGGACACCTTACCCTCCACACTGGGCAGGGGTGGTACAGCTGATACCACCACGAGCATCGGCATGATTTGGGCAGTAAAAGCCTGCTAAGCTGAGGGTCAGCTGCGCTGCTGAGCAGTTGACGAGGCGCAGCACTCAGAGGTGCGCTTTCACTTGCCCTGGCTGCTGAAAACTTGCCCCAAAGCATTTTCTGCGCAGCTTGAAGAGGCTGCAGTCAAAGCAAATCACTATGTTCAAAATACAAAAGGGTAAAGTTCGTGATTTTTTTTTTTATTTTTTAGACCTTACTGAAGACAGGAGTGTGCTTCTCTGGAGTTTTTTACTTCACCTGCGATTTATGTCTCAGTCATTTGTGTTAATCAACCAAAGTTCTCTACAGACTTTATTTTTGTACAATATTCATTTTATAACTTTTTACAAAATAAAACTCATTTCTATTGTTACCTGGTTGTTGCTTGTGCTTCTTCCCCATTGTACCACTTTGAAGTTACAATATTGCCTGGTTCCCAACCCGCATGGGACAATGCTGAAGAGCCAGTAAGTCCTCTACGCAGTGGAGCTTTCCTCTCCCATCTCACCAGCATCTTTAATGTGGATCAGATATGTCTGTAGCTTTTTAGCAGAACATAACATTAACGGGCCACTGCAATAAATGGCTCAAAAATGCATGGTAAGCAGTGACACAGTAATCAACCCAGTGGCAGGCGTGAAGCTTGGTGTTACCCAAGCTGTCCCTTGCCCATGCGGGGCTGCAGTGGCTTCATGGTGGCCTTGGCTAGGCACAGCCACAATTCCCGTACTCGGAGGAGATGTGCATGTTGCTTTGCTAGCCCAGGTGTTTTATCAGTTGGACTAAATTCCATCCACTTTGGTGGGCCTTTTCCCTTCATCTTTAAATAGGAAAACACAATTTGAGGAATTTTCCGCCACTATCATGGTAAAGATGAGGGCAGGTTTTGTGGCTGTGGCCAGCAACATTTTCTCAACTGTTTTAAGTGCCACAGTTCCCATCACAGAGCCGATAAACGCATGCTGACTTACAGATTTTGACACCGGGCTCTGTACTCCTCAAAACCGCTACAGGGAGGAAGAGGGAGCATCTGAGCAGTCAGCCAGTCAG
>NW_008825255.1:1283181-1295779 GCF_000699105.1 Pygoscelis adeliae
TTGATGCCTTGGTTTCATTTGTGCCAAGCGAGGCCATGCACGCAGCTCTAGCCCAGCCACTGGAATGCAAAGCAAAGCTCACAAGCACTGCTTTTGAAGCACATGCTATTGAAGGCATTCCCCCTTGCATGCCACCACCTCCACTCCTTGCAGCAGAAGCCCATCCACCACGCAGCCTGGTTGAATATGGCACACATTAAATGTTTGGCATGAAAATGACCTTCAGCTTCATGTCCAGTGGAAATTGTGCACTTTCCCAAGAGCTGGAGGGAGTGTCTATGTAAAACATAACGGTGAGGTGCTCTGAGGATTAATCTCTGAACTTATAGCCCAAACCTTCTGTCTCCTCTTATGTGGATGGGGAGGCACAAGGCCAACGCTGAAGTCTTCCTTGGCCTTATCAAAGGCTTTGAGTGGGCCATGTAATAGCTGGCAGGAGCAGGTTTGCTTGCATGGGGCTGTGTCACCCTCCTTCCCCAACCTTCCTGGTGAGGATAATATTGGAGAGAGCAGATGGGGTTTTGCCATTGCAACCCCAGGCTCACCACTGCTGGGCTGGCACCTTCAGCCTCGTTTTCTGGTTAAAGTAAGTCTTGCGGTATTTCCCTGGCATCCTGCATATGTTAAAGCAGCTGAAACCTTCAGCTGGCAGGTTGTGTACAAGATTCAAAAAGGACTTAAACTTTCATTTGTCACTAGGCAGTGCCAGCACTAGGAGAGATATTATATTGCTGCTTGAGTAGCAGGGACAGTGCTACCCTGGATCCTTCTTGAAGGAGAAGATTTGTCCCAGGATAGAGAAATTATTTTCAAGGGAGAGGATGGACCAAACCCCATAATTATTTACACTTACTCAATACTAAAATCAGGAGGACATTAAGTTTTATTACTCGATATCTTGGTAAGGATTTTTTTCTTTTAATTTTACATTGGGTTTTGTTGCATCAGTTAGCATTGTGCTGTTAGACAAGAAGGGCTGATTAGACACTTGGGACAAATCATGAACATCTAAGGAAAAAGCAGGTATTTTGCAGGAGGCCATATTTAGTGATGCAACTTGGAAATCTGGCCCTCAGAGAGTCCCCTCCAGCAGAAGGGATTGCATCTGTGTACATCCCACAGGCAGTGTCACCCACAGTCAGGGCACCAAGAGAGAAATTGTAGTAATACCAGGTCCTTCTGCAAGCACTTCGTGCACTCCATCCCACAGCTGCCTGGTGGTGCTGGTCTCCGTGCAGAGAGGATGAAGTAGGCAAAACTGTGTTTGATTTTGGGTTGTTTCACCTCTGCCCACAAAAGGGGAGAAAGGCCAAAGGCAGTCAGTGCCTCTGTCTGGAGCAGTGCAGGAGGAAACCAGCAGCAGCCTTGCTCCTTGCAATCTGGATGGCTAACCAAAAATACAGATGAAAATATCAGGATGAAGAAAACAAATGGAGCTGACACATTGTATAAATAGGTCTTCAAATGTCATGCATGGCTGGAACAAAGATGTTTTGTTCCAAAGCAAGAGACAGCTTGAAATGGCTCAGTAATACACATTGAGAAGTTTGCTTATTTGGAACAGAGCTCTTCTAATGAAAAGGTTAATTGTGTTGCAATGGAAAAGAAAAAAGGCGAAGCAGAGGCCAGGCCTGCACTCCTCACCCTAGCAAAATTTCCCACTGGCTTGAAGTGAAGATTTTCTATACCAAACATCACAGGACTGAACTACTAACATTACAATAAATTATACAGTAGGTATATTCACAGGACAATAAAAATAGATAAACAAACCATATATTCTAGCAATATTAATCCCAGTGGCTTTCAGACAAGCCACAGCAGCAGCCAGTGGGAGAAACATGGTGCTCAGCTCGGCCTGATGCCGGGAAGTTTCCCTGAGCAGGCACCGAACACCAGTACTCGAGGTTAGCACCGAGACGTCTTCATTCGCCATTGGCTTTTTCACTTCGAAACTGCGGCATTTTGTTCACTTTTCCCCAAAAGGGTCACTCGCAAGTGTGGAAACCTTCCCACTTTGCAGCTGAAGAAATGGCAAAGAACGCAATGGGCTTTTGAAGGCTGCGAAGGGCTGCTGTAATCACCCACAGGGCTGAACTTTTGTGGGCAACTTCTCTAGCTTTTTGGCAACAATCCCCGCCCTGGGACGCAGGTGCAGGTTTCCTCCCACTGCCCCAAACTTTTGGTTTCCTGCCTGCCAGCACATTGGACGAGGAATGCTTCCTTCTCTGTCACCCCAGGAAAGATACAAAAATCAGTCCCTGGCCCAGAGCTGCACACCTTATCCCCAAGTGGTCCTAGCAGTTCTAAAGCCAACGACGTCCTCACCAGAGCTGCTCCATTGACTGTCGTGGAGTTACTCTAGTTTCACAGGAATGTGAATAAGTATATCAAAGCTGTTGATTTTCTTGTCAATATCCACATACAAATACAAAGACTGGATCCTTGTACAATCCCCCTGGTCTTTCTGTTTCTGTTTCAAGTTTCTCTTATTTATTTCACGTGTCCTGGAATTTCCAGAGCTTCAAGACATTTGTGCTGATTTTGGCTGGGATAGAGTTAATTTTCTTCACAGTAGCTGGTATGGGGCTGTGTTCTGGATTTATGTTGATAACACAGGGGTGTTTTCGTTACTGCTGAGCAGTGCTTACACAGAGTCAAGGCCTTTTCTGCTTCTCACCCCACCCCACCAGCGAGTAGGCTGGGGGTGCACAAGAAGCTGGGAGGGGACACAGCCGGGACAGCTGACCCCACCTGGCCAAAGGGATATTCCACACCATGTGACGTCATGCTCAGCATATAAAGCTGGGGGAAGAAGGAGAAAGGAGGGGACATTTGGAGTGATGGCGTTTGTCTTCCCAAGTAACCGTTACGCATGATGGGGCCCTGCTTTCCTGGAGATGGCTGAACACCTGCCTGCCCATGGGAATCAGTACTGAATGAATTCCTTGTTCTGCTTTTCTTGTGCGTGCAGCTTTTGCTTTACCTGTTGAACTGTCTTTATCTCAACCCATGAGTTTTCTCACTTTTACTCTTGCAATTCTCCCTGCATCCCACTGGCAGGGGGGAGTGAGCGTGCAGCTGTGTGGTGCTTTCTTGCCAGCTGGGGTTAAACCACAACAACATTTCACTGTGCTCTTACCATGTTGCTAATTACCCCTTCTTTTCCTCCCTCTCCATTGGTGCTCTCCCACCGCTTTCTTTTCCTTGACTGTCTCATCATTCCCACATTAATCTCTGGCATTACAGATGCTGTAAACATGTCCAAATATTCCCTTATTTCAGGTTAAAATCATTCCCCTCTGAGATACAAACAGGGGTCAACAGGCACTCCTTGTTAGCATTTGGTACTATTTTTAATAGCAGTTTTAATCTGGAGATGAAAAATTTCCTTTAAAAAACCCCACAGCTTAGAGATGAACTTTGGATAACTCTGAATTTCAAAAGATACAGAGACTCCTTTCCTGCAGAACTAGGCAGGTCCTCTGGGGGTGAGAGTGGCTGCACAGCCAGGGCAAGGATGAAGATCTCCCAATACCCCATCTCTTGTAGTGGCCCTCAGCTGGGAAAGGAAAGAGCAGAATAAAAAGGCAAATTGGGAGTGGTATTTTCCCTGGAAACCCCACCCCAGCTCCAACAATTTGCAGTTCAGGAACGTTCTGAGCCAGATGTTTTATTGGTGTCCAACAGCCCTTGGCAGGTCTGTCTCCCTGGGAAGGCACCCAACATCCTCCTCTGTGAATTTATTCTTTCAGGCTCCCCTGTACTCTGGGGCAATTTAATTCTGCGCAATGCGAGCAAGCGCTTCTCTGCTGGCACTAAACCTCCATTTCATTGATTGCCCACTCATTCCTGTATCCTGATGAGTTGCCAGTCCTCCTCCACCTTTGTAGTCCACATGGGTCTGTCCAATTTGAGGAGGCCTCATCTCTCTCACCATCCGTGTCTTCTCTCTCTCTTCCAATCAGACCACGTTCCTCCTGAGGGGAAGATGCTCTTATCAGGATGCTGGATGGGAGCAAATCCTGGATTTACACAGAAGGCACATTGATATTTTCTGTTCTGTTTTCCACTCTGTTTCCAATAATTCCTTTCAGGTGCTGGATGGAGAACTCATCAGAGACATGACTTCAGAGGCAACATGTTGCATCTTTTTGGGAATCCCTTTTATTTAACACCAAACTTTTTGCCAAATATCAGGTCTGAACCCAACTAATTCCAATTGTTTCGGTCTATACAAGATATCATGTGGCAGCCAAAATAAGATTTCATTTTACTGATGTGAAAGCATTGTGTGCAGACACTGTGAAGCCAGAAGGCATTGCCCCAGGGCTGGGCCACTGTGTGATACCAACAGATACCCACCTCCCAGAGCTGTCAATGTATGGAGAACCCAAGCCTCCAGTTCTGAGGCACCCATCTGACTTAGGAACAAATCTTGTGTCTTGTTGCTCACAGAAAGTTAATTAAAGGGATCTTGTCTTCTGGGAGCTACCTAGAGGGCTGCCTTAAATCAAAAAGAATCATAGACAATGAGTTGGCCCTCCCTGAAAACAGTAATTACTGGAGGAAGGGATATGGCAGTAGTCCAAGGACAAGCAATGGTGATCAAGTGCTGCTGCAAACAAGGGGTTCAGGGAGAACCAAAAATGTGACACAGGCCACCCCCCTAAGCTGTGATGATCAGTGGAAAGGGTTTCTGTCAGGCCAGGAAACAGGTGGGTAAATGCAAAAATGTATCCAAAAGAGAAAGTTTCTGTGGCTCTCACATGGACCAGGTGCCTACCATGACAAAGAAACGAAGATGACCTAAGGGGCAGATGTTTGGGAGGAGCTGAAGGAAGTCCTGCAGCCTTTTTTCCTGGTGTTTATCTAGGAGGTCAAACTCTGCTAACAGCAAATCTTTTCCTATCAAGGATATGTGGTTTCATTTCAGCTACAAGTGGGAATCTCATTTAAAAATCCAGAGCAAGTCAATGTTAACAAGGCCTTTTTGCAAGGAGTACGGAAACCTCCCTTTCTGATTCTGACATCTGGTGGAACAAAATTTGGAATAGTTAAAAAAATTTCTCCAAAACCCTGGAATTTGTTCCATTAATCTATTAAGAAAGGCTTGGTAACACCTTAGGCTGATTTCTTAGTGTCAGTAATATGTGACTGTTATAGGACAATGCAAATACGTCTCAGTAGTAGACTCTGGTTTATGTTTGACTGTGAGTGAGTCTGTATATTATGTGCTAGTATGAACCAATGAAGCACCTCTGTGTCATGATATTTCTTTGGCTAGCTGCTTTGGGGAGATGGTTTTAAATCCCTTTAAATTTTTGTCTATTCTTTTAGAATAGATGTGATATTGGCCATATTTAATGTAAACAAATCTCTCAAATATTTTCTTAAATTTTTCTATTCTTTTAGAATAGATGTGATATTGGCCATATTTAATGTAAACAAATCTCTCAAATTTTTTCTACATGACATCAGTGATATGACATGACATCTCCCTACATGACATGCTTTTTTGTACAAGGTGAGATAATGCACAGCCTGAAATTTTTTCCCCATCCCCACCGTGTGAAGGATAAATGGAAAACAGGGAGCGCCCAGAATCAGAGGCCACAGCAATGCGACTGTATTTAGAACAAGAAAGGTCATTAGAAGTTTCGTGTATTGGTTTAATTTACCCATCTCATGATAAACCATAAATCTCCTCTATCTTCTTTGACACTAACTACAGACTCAGAAGTGTACTTTAAAATTACACTGTGTAAAGATTTTTGAGCAAATATGGTAAAGCCTCTCTTAAAAACAAAGGTAATCCCTCTGAGCCTGCATGGTCTCAGTCATGTTTATTCACCTCTTCCAGTGTTATAACTCAATAAATACTGCTATGGCTTAGCTGGGACAGCCACTAAATGTATAGTTTTATGGCTGAGTCTGCTCTCTGGTGCTCATTTAATCATGTGTTTTATTGTCAGCTCTTCTCAACCTGTCAAGCGTTGTTCCTCATGAGAGAGAGACCTGCTTTCTGTAACACACATCCCCCCCTAGTCACACTCATCATTTGATACTATTGCCTTTCTTCTCTCTAGCCTATTGATGACATTTATGGCTGGTTTTGCCCAACAAACAGCATATTTTTAAAACAGGGCCTCTTTTTCACTTTTTAGTGCTTTGGCTCAATAATTTCTCACATGCTAGAAATGGCCCAGCTGATGTCTTGACCTTTATATCCATCCACATCCAAGAGCCATACGCAGCAGTGAAAACTCACTGTGTGTACTGATTTTGCCTTTCTTCAGGAGGCCCCATGGAAAATCCCTTTCCTGCTCTGCTCAGTAACACAAATGTAGAAGCCGCACAGGCTACGGTCCATGGCACCAGGCTGCTGCTCTCCGTGCCCGGCCTCTGCCACCCTCCCTGAGTACAGACACTGTGACTGTGGGCAGCAAGGCCAATGCAATGGAGAAATACAAACATTTGCCCACATTCACATCCAGCAGAAGTCTACCACCAGTGGCACGACACTGCAAACTGGTGGTATGTAAATGTGTAGTGGCCTTCGTTGTGCACAGGATTTACCGACACTGTGGGGCTGTCTGTGTCCATATGAAGTCTCAGAATAGAATAGAATATTTCAGTTGGAAGGGACCTACAATGATCATCTAGTCCAACTGCCTGACCAATTCAGGGCTGACCAAGTTAAAGCAAGTCCTCTGAGCCAAGGAATAGCACACACACAGATCGGGGGGAGAGATGCTGCTTCAGCGGTTACCAGCCTCATTTAGACCTACAGGGATTCACACAGACAACTGTTTAGCAAGAAGAACCAAGCAAATAATCTGCTTTTTGGACTTTAATGCATTTCCACGTACAAATATTTTAAGAAGAACAGTAAAAATGGACTGTTTTTCCTATGCTTTTTCAAACTCAGCAGTTTGTTTCTCCATCAGAAGAAGTCGGCTCAGCAAAATGGAAACCTTTTGTGACAACTCATCCATTCAGCCAATGCTTCCTATGGCAAGCAATAAAGGGAGTCATGCTTTTTTGTACAAGGTGAGATAATGCACAGCCTGAAATTTTTTCCCCATCCCCACCGTGTGAAGGATAAATGGAAAACAGGGAGCGCCCAGAATCAGAGGCCACAGCAATGCGACTGTATTTAGAACAAGAAAGGTCATTAGAAGTTTCGTGTATTGGTTTAATTTACCCATCTCATGATAAACCATAAATCTCCTCTATCTTCTTTGACACTAACTACAGACTCAGAAGTGTACTTTAAAATTACACTGTGTAAAGATTTTTGAGCAAATATGGTAAAGCCTCTCTTAAAAACAAAGGTAATCCCTCTGAGCCTGCATGGTCTCAGTCATGTTTATTCACCTCTTCCAGTGTTATAACTCAATAAATACTGCTATGGCTTAGCTGGGACAGCCACTAAATGTATAGTTTTATGGCTGAGTCTGCTCTCTGGTGCTCATTTAATCATGTGTTTTATTGTCAGCTCTTCTCAACCTGTCAAGCGTTGTTCCTCATGAGAGAGAGACCTGCTTTCTGTAACACACATCCCCCCCTAGTCACACTCATCATTTGATACTATTGCCTTTCTTCTCTCTAGCCTATTGATGACATTTATGGCTGGTTTTGCCCAACAAACAGCATATTTTTAAAACAGGGCCTCTTTTTCACTTTTTAGTGCTTTGGCTCAATAATTTCTCACATGCTAGAAATGGCCCAGCTGATGTCTTGATCTTTATATCCATCCACATCCAAGAGCCATACGCAGCAGTGAAAACTCACTGTGTGTACTGATTTTGCCTTTCTTCAGGAGGCCCCATGGAAAATCCCTTTCCTGCTCTGCTCAGTAACACAAATGTAGAAGCCGCACGGGCTACGGTCCATGGCACCAGGCTGCTGCTCTCCGTGCCCGGCCTCTGCCACCCTCCCTGAGTACAGACACTGTGACTGTGGGCAGCAAGGCCAATGCAATGGAGAAATACAAACATTTGCCCACATTCACATCCAGCAGAAGTCTACCACCAGTGGCACGACACTGCAAACTGGTGGTATGTAAATGTGTAGTGGCCTTCGTTGTGCACAGGATTTACCGACACTGTGGGGCTGTCTGTGTCCATATGAAGTCTCAGAATAGAATAGAATATTTCAGTTGGAAGGGACCTACAATGATCATCTAGTCCAACTGCCTGACCAATTCAGGGCTGACCAAGTTAAAGCAAGTCCTCTGAGCCAAGGAATAGCACACACACAGATCGGGGGGAGAGATGCTGCTTCAGCGGTTACCAGCCTCATTTAGACCTACAGGGATTCACACAGACAACTGTTTAGCAAGAAGAACCAAGCAAATAATCTGCTTTTTGGACTTTAATGCATTTCCACGTACAAATATTTTAAGAAGAACAGTAAAAATGGACTGTTTTTCCTATGCTTTTTCAAACTCAGCAGTTTGTTTCTCCATCAGAAGAAGTCGGCTCAGCAAAATGGAAACCTTTTGTGACAACTCATCCATTCAGCCAATGCTTCCTATGGCAAGCAATAAAGGGAGCTCAGCTCACCCTCTCCTCCCATGGATCTCACACAACACATCAGGCCATAAGGCAAAGCTGAAACAAAGTGCTCTGGCATTGCAGAGATGAAATATCTCACCAGGTTTTGAAAGAAATCCTTAGCTTCCTGCTCCTGGCACTTCAATTCCAATACTGGTCTGCAAGTAGGTTGTGTCCATCCTGACAAGTCCTGTGAATAGGCAACTGATGGGATGCTAATCAGGGCATACATACTCACACTTTCTGGGACACAGTGAAACAAAAAACAAAGCAGAAAAAAGACACTCCTTTCTGAAGCTAACCACTACAGAACCATCCGGCTGAAGACACAGAAGATAGCAACAACTTTTACATCATCAGTTTAAGAGCAGCAAAATCACTTGAAAAGAGAGTCCTAATACTGTGTTAAGTCGCACAGTTTTAATCTCATCACCCATGTGCTTTCTAATTGTTCCCCAAAAGCCTAACTCTTGCTCTAGCCTAAGTCTTGCTCTAGGCTGCCTGTGCTGCCAAGAATTGCCAAAACTGCTCAGCAAATGGGACGGATAAGAGTGCAGTGAGGAAGCAGAAATATGCTTGGAGTTGGGAGGCCGGGCTGCAACATCACTGTTTCAATCCAGCTGAAGAAAACCCTCTTTTTGAAATCTTACAGAGAGCAGTTAAGTGTGTGTTTCCTGACCTCAGCAGGGGTCTGGCTGAGAGGAGCCCATTTCAGTTGCCAAAGCTGCGCACATCAGCTTTGCAGATTTGCCAGCTCCCTCTGCAAGATGGCCTGCAACATGTGTAGACATGGTATCTGGCAACAATAATTCAGAGAAAATGAAAAATGCTTCTCATTCATTGCAAACAAATGGGTACAGTGCAATACCAGGCAAACTTTCCCAAAGCAGGCAGCTTTCTGGATTAAAAAGAAGGGAGTGAAAGGACAGTGTGGGGACCCCAGGGACCCCTGACAGAAAATGCATGGAAATGGTTACTTCAAAGAAGAAAGTAGATAGCTAGGAAAAGAGCAAGTTTCCAAACGTAGCTGTTGCTTTCTGCTCTGGAAGAGTAGAGCTCCGCCCCTGGCCAGCATGGGTGCTTGCACGTGCACTGCCAGGGCTGCAAACCGTGGCCACCATCAACAACCTGCTCCCAGCATGGACCCTCATCGCTCGTTGCCAAGTTACCCCCAAAACAATTACTTCTGGCATTTTAAAGCCCTGTCACTATGCAGGTCTGGGCATCTTCTTAGAAACAAACAGGCTTTCATTCACTTCCAGGTTTCTTCCTTGTAGAGGCTTTGTCTGCCAGGGCCTGTGATACCAGCACTCAAGGCCACTGGAAGAGAAAACCCATGGAGAAAATTTAGAGGCCAGCCCCAAAGCTCATCTAAACAGGGATGTTCCAGATGAAGGCACCAGAGCCATGACAGCGAGTAACTGCTGACATGGCTCAGAGGCGCTTAGCCACACAAAGTCTGAGGAAACCAACCTGGCTGTCTCTGCATCTATGCCTTTCCTTGATGGTCCTCCTCAGTCTTCTCTGGTATAAAATTGGCAACTATTCAGAAAAAGGCTCAGCAACTAGGTGGAGAAATGTATGGCATATATACCCCTGCCAAGTGTTAAAAAGCTACAGCATGTAACGTAGGTGAGCAAATAAACTTTTATGAAAAATATGATAGGACATTTGATTTGGATTTGGATTGTACTGGATGTGAAAGCTAAGGCATATTACTATGTGTGGATAAAATTTAATTCTCACTTTACCTTTGGCATACATGTATTTATTTATACATGTCAACAGTGTATACAGTACAGAGTTCATAAATTGTCTCAGGGATAGGGCCTCAATGCAAACATAACCAATTTCATAGTCAATCATCAAAATGCTAAAATCAATAGCTCATCTGATCTGTCCAAACTAATTGCAAACTGATAGATTCATCGTAGCATTTCTACTATCATTGGTTTAAAAGCTATAAACATGCTTTCCTGAAGGTTTACAGGGAATAACAGCTGGTGGCAACGTCACCTGGGAGTCACGATGGGAGACCTTTGGTTGGGACCTGTTTCACTTTCCCTTGTAAAAGCTCTCTTATGTTTACTTCACTGAAGTTTAACTTGCCTATGATTTCATGACTCCTGAATTCACGCTGTCCCCCACCCAAGCCATAGAATAGCTAAAGACTCAATAAAGATGAGTGAGATCATTAACCCAATACAGTAGCTATTCAGATGTACGCTGTGGTCTCCTTACATAATCACCTAATTTTAGCTACTGAGTGAGCCACATACAGTACCACAGTGTCTTATGAGCTCTGAATAACTGTCTAATATCCAGATGCTTTTTCCAAGGTTATTTTATTTTCCTGGTTTAAAATTATTTCCTTATGCAAATGTCAAGGTGTTATTTTCCCTTAAGCAAACCCTCTATTCAAAACATGTTCAAGGCTTCTGCTGCTCCTGATCACCTTGACACATTATTAGCTGGTCATCACAGTTGTAACGGTGCTCATACCACTAATATATGGCCCAGGACCTCAGGATTTTATGACTGTCAATGAGAACATCCCTAAGAAAACAGTAAGGTGATACAAGCCTTAATTCAACCACCAGACAAACACATGCTCAAATAGAGGCACCTGGTTTGCTAAAAGTAAGCTGTTTCTTGTAGTTCTACAAAATATCTATGAAAATACTTTTTAAACCAGAAATATTTTGGGGCAAGGACTTCTTTTTGCTATGTGCTACAACAGCAGCATCTGCAAGCCCTATTCCCTGCAATTAATTAACAGCAAACATGTGCATATTTGATGCCATTTAGAGGTACAAACTCCAGATACAAATTAAATACGGTAGCTTAGATGTGCTAATAGTAGTGTTGGAAATCCCTCAGATGGATGCTCCACTTTTGAAAAAGAAGTAAGAAAACAGGGCTTTCATTGCAGGAATCCCACGTGCAATTTGCACCCGGGCACTGTGCACGCCTTCCAGGTAAGTTGCATATTATGCATACTGCACGTACAGGCTCCACAGATAGCACCACATACAAAACCAATCCAATGATCCTATTTGATCCAATTTACCTTTCGTCAGCTTTTTGTCTGATATTTTTACATAACTATGCTCTAGCAATGAGAATCATAGCTTTAAAAAACTCCCTATTTCTATAGTGTTTTTCATCTAAATGACTTAACACAGTAAATCTCAGAAGTTCTAATTGCTAATTGCTCAGATGTTCCTGTGCCTGTAGGAGCTTATTGAAAAGAGGTTGACAGATTTCTTCGCAATTTCAGAAAAGAAAAGATACAAGACTATATACAGTGCTTGTACCAAGGCACTTTATTATGGAGCATGCAGAAGGAGATTACATGTAAAAGCCGATTTATAGGTTATAATCCCCAAAACCACAGTTCTGCTTATCCCCCTCATCCCCGTACTGGACATTTGACTTTCTCTCTCAGCACACTCTCCCTCACTGCTGCCCAGAGCTGTCCTCCAGCCAGGAGAGCTGGCAGCCGGTCCCCATCCCTTGTGTAATCAACTAGCTCACCTCAGAGATATGCTCGCATTGTGCTGGCGCAGACTCACTTCTTCCACTTTGCAGCGCTACAATCTGCAGACAGAACTCTGGCCCAGCTTTCTGTCTAGTTAAAACAAAACTAGTGTCTTTGTGACAATTTCTGGAAAAGCAAACATGCTAAAACCCAAGGCAACATCCTCTGCTGGCTTAAGTAACAGCAGCTCATTAGCACTCGTTTCCATTAGCAGAGGTGCTGGCTCTTGAACTCCAGTTCGCTCTGTGCTACTGGCACAATATTTTTGATTGTGGAGTCAAACTAAGCCATGTTAATATTGGGACCTGAATGTTTGTGCTCCAGAGGGCAACTAGATGTGCACAGCTTTTCCCCCCAAGCATCTACTCTATGTCTAGTGATAACGTGGTAATTAACAATAAATATTCTCCATGTGGTAAAAATGTACTGTAAAATTCCCTGTAAAAAAATTAAATCACATTTAATCGACAGATTAAAAATTAAACCAAAGCCCAAC
>NW_008825255.1:1295816-1301358 GCF_000699105.1 Pygoscelis adeliae
GCCTTGGGACAGGGAAGGCAGTCTAGCTGTCCCACCGGGGTCCTGTCTGTTTGTCTAGGCATTTATAAACAGCATAAGCAACATAGCAAGGTTTGATTCTGGCCAGGACTGTCGGATTGCAGCCCCTGAATTCATTCCTGCGGGCAGAGAGCCCTACATTTGAGATTCCCATCATTTTTAATTAAAAAAAACCTGGCGCTCAAGCAGTGCAGCGTGATTCAGTCATAAACATCATCAACACTGAGCCTGGGTTGTGGAGAGCCAGCACAGCGCCCTCGCTTCCCGAAGGAAGTGAAATGTTCCTCAGCCGTGCACAGAGAACGGTGCGCCAGGAGGAGTTAGAGAGCAGAGTGAAGGCAGACACAAAGCAGAATTAAGCGACGTGTCAGTCGGGGTATATTTCCAAAGGAGCCATTTCAACCTGAATTGCCAGTGTGATATGACCGCAACCTGAAGGATTCAGTTTCTCATGACAACCAAATGGCTGCTGATGCAGTTACACAGCACTGTTTGTAACTCAGTTACAGGCACAAACCCACAAAAGTTAGATTACAACCACAAGATAAGAGTATTTCCCTGGTTTGAAAAGATGTCTTACAGACTTCCCTGCAGCAGAGAGATGCTGGTAAAGAGCACCAAAGGGACACTGAAATAGCTGAACTACATTACTAGATCTGCCACTAATCTGATTAACTCTCCTCGTCTTGTATTTCTGTTTCTTCAATCCTGCTGTAATAGTTGTTTTTCCCATTTAGATTCTTAGACCAGATGATACCATCTCTGACCATAACTTTGAGAAGCACCTCACAGAATAAAAGCCTTAACAAGGATTCTTGTAGCACAGCAAAAAGGAAAGGTGGGAAGCAGGGATACTCTCTACAATTTGATGATGTTACTTCCCCCCCCAAAGAAAAACATTTAACAACTTCTCTTGCACAACTGTTTAAACTCTGTTGTATGCCAGAGTAGGACACTATGCTGGACAGTAAAACAAGTGGTTAAAAGAAACAGAAAGAATATATACGACTGTGATACTTATCTCATTTCCAGAACTATAGCTTCCCTTTTATTTTTTTAGTGTAAACATGAGTTAACAGCTAATAAAAATCAACAAAAGAATCCTACAAATAGACATTTTATAGAGTCCCAACCAAAAAGATTATCACCTTGTGAAGAGCAAAATCTCTCACTGCATTTGGGAGCGTGACAGCTGTCATCTTCATCGAAACCTTCTTCTTCTGTAATCTTTCTTGCATTACAGGATGATTTTACAATGTTTTTGGAAAACATTATGGAACCTTTGAAAGTAGACTCATTAATTATTTTATGATCATGGGCTGTGATGCATGGATGTGCATCATCTTCCTCCCCCACCTTCATCCTACTACCAGCCTGGGATGCCCATCTGCCAGCCCCCCAATCCTGGAAAGGTTTCCTAAAAAAGTGTGAGTGCAATAGGATCTCACAAGCCTGAACTCCAGAGCTGAGGAAAATTAAAAATGGGTGCCTTAGGACTGGGGAAAATCTCACCAAGAAGATAATTTTCAGCACCATGTCAGTCTAACTCTCTCCTCTTTAATTGATTTTTCTTTTTCCATTTTGTGGCTCTCTGGGCTACTCCAGTGCATTGTTCCATTCTGCAAAGGGTTAATACCAGTGTTTTGCTTAAGCGTACCCCAATTGGGGTGAGGGAGACTCATGTCTCTCAGATTAAAATACCTACTGCAGATTCTTCCACTTACTCCTTCATTAGCTGTGCCTTTCATTGATTACATGGCCAGCTTCGGTTTCTCCGGTCCTCTACATTTCACCCAAGATACTGCCTTAGTTAAGGTAAATATGCTCCAAGATAACTGCTCATCCATACAGTCAATGCATCACTTGAGATACGTAGCATGTTACTTCTTGGGCATAATTCCCTGCATAGCACGTCCCCATCAATAAAAGAAACAATATGTGCGCATATATATGTATACAAATGGTTGTCACATTAAAGACAAAGCTGATCTCAGTTACTTTAGCATGTGACCTGTTAATCTGCAAGAAGATTATAGTTTGAACCATCAGGTTTTCTCATCTACTTTTTGTCAGCGTAACATGGAACACTCCTTTCAGAATAATTTTCTAGGCAATCCTTAGCATTTAATGATAATCTGCCTTGTGGTAGTCACCAGTAGTGGTGTCACTGCAGGATGAGGAAGAGCCTCCTGTGAATCAGGAGCCTGCTGTGCTGGCATTGTCCAAACACCAAATTTTATGAGGATCATGGTCTGGAAGTTAAGCATGGGCTGTTTAGTAAATTAACAAACCAGGAAGTATTTTCCACCTTACTACATATGGACAATTTATAATGGGCTGGCAAGTCCAATATCAGGCTTATTTTTTCATTATCGTATTTCCTTGACATCTATTTCCTTGAAATCTCTATATACTGTTTAAATGCGGGGGGGGGGGAATCAAACCCCAAAATGTTTAAAGGTTGTTTTTACAAGGGAAAAATGTTTGTCTCAACAATTCAACATTCATGAGAAACTCTAAAACAGAGGACCTGAAGCACATCTGTATGGGTAACAGCATGACTGGGAAGAGATCAGCAGACTTGCTTTCTGAAATGTGAAGATTTCCAAACTAGAGAGAAAAAGAGAGAGATAAAAAGTCTATCTTCCTGCAACTTCCCTTGAAAACTGTAGGATTTTAAGGATGCAAAGAGCTGCAATCACAAGCAGGAGAGAGAAAGCAGATTTTTAAAGCTGATAGGAGGCAATGAGTTTGCCTCTCAGAGAGCCAGCTAAATTTGCAAGACTGCAAATAGAAAGGAGCACTTTTAACTTGTAGTACATGACACCAGCATCTGGTGCTCGCAAAATGAGACCCCTCTACCCTGTATCTACCAAGCCAATTTTCAGATGAAAGGCATCCCAACCACTTTTGTACTCCTCAGTGGCTGCGAGACAGAACATGCTATGTTCCCAGTCCGGGTGTCACTCAAGCTGCTCGGTCAGGAGCAATCCTTTTGGCAAAAGCTCCATGTGCATTTTTTTGTCTGCCTTGTCAGAGGAAACACAGAAACACAAACTGCCCTCCTCCACCAACTCTGGTGTAGCTGAGAGTCATCCCACCACAGAGGAAAAAATAATCTGCATTTTGAATTATTGTTTTCCAGATGTATTATCTTGCATTTGTCAGGGTGACTCCTTGTTATTTCCTGCTTCTCTTTTTTCAATGGTGTTTGCAGTATTCATCTGCATCATCTGTTAATTTCATTAACATCCTGTTTAATGATCTTGAAGGGCGTAGTTGAAAATGTTACATAAAACCGGACATAAACTCCCTATTCCTGCAGCATCCCACCGATCACCTCCCACTCATCTCTGTGCCCTATTACTTATCATGACCTGTTTCCTTGTCTTCTGCAAGAGCTCACGCTGTGTTCGTATGACATGCATTTTCAGGTGAAAATTCCTGAGTGACCGGGCCTTAGTTTCTTAGTCTGGGATTGCTTCTGGTTTTCCTTTGACTGCTACATTGTGCCTTTAAGGATTGAATTAAATTTCTCTGAATCATTACAATAACAACACAGTTTTGCCCCAATTCTGTGATGCACTAGTAAGCTATGGGGACATGGCTACAGGCACTTTATTGTTACAAATTATAGTGGTATTACTGTAACAAACTGGAAACTTCATATTCTCCCAAAAACGTTATAATAAATGTATGCTTTTACTATTAACTCAGCCAATTAATTAAAATATATATCAAGGCACATTGAAATTATTCTATGAATAATCAAGGAGATCGTACTGGAAAATGCCATAAAAACTTAAGAGCTGTTGTTGGTAACATTGCTTGCAAAGGCTATTTTGAAGATGCTGACCTCTCTATTTGTAATATTCCCGATGTTTGCCTCTGCTTAGTCAGGTAATTTCAAAGGAAGAGCCAACTGCAAACTATATACCAGCTTCATGACAGAGTGCCCCCCTTGCTGTTGCCACAAGTCATAGTGTTAGAAAATCTGAAGTTTGTTTGCTGATGTGTCTTTTATTAGAATCACATTCAGACTCCTAAGTTTCAGAGTTCTTTACTTCCATAACGTTTGCAAACTTAGGTTTCGCTGCACTAGAGATGCCACCAAGTGACAAGGGAAGTGAATAATACAGAGAAGCGATAATCCCCAACTGGCATAGAATGGCTGCATTACAACTTGTGCAGTTTATGTGGGATGAAGAAGCATGCCCATATACAATGCCACAAAAATAACTACTACTACAGAAAAAGTCTGCACAACAATACAGTTAAAATTATTATACACACAATCCCTAGTAGGTACCCCTTCTCACCAAGCTGCCATCCCTCTGGGTCCTAAGCTGATGGCTTGAGTCTGAAGGGCAATGGGGAGGGATGGGTGTTGTGACAAGTTGTTAACATCCCTAGGTCTTTGCCAGGAGATTGATGTTGGGGTGGGGGCATTCTTTCTCCTCACTCTAGAATCTGCATGGAATTATTTTTATACATTTTGCAAGACATAGTAACCCCTTGCTCTTTCTTTGCTGCTCTGTAGTTCCATGTTATGGTCAGATTTACTATATATGGCCTGCTTTATACTTGTTATACTTGAGTTATTTCCTCTTTGTTATCCCTAAAAACAGCTTATCCAGCTCCCAAAGTTGCATTCTCTGAATGACCAATAATTACCACTGGCAAGTTCCTATTAGCTCCAAGGCTGCTGGTGTAGCCCTGTGTCCACACCTTCAAAGCCTCTGCCATCACCCCCTGCCTGGATTCCTCTGCTGCATTTTAATTCTAGGGTCATCAATAGTTCATTCAACACAAAACCACCACATGGAATTACTACTTACCAGTTACAAAGCCATGAATGATAACATGAGTTTCCCCATCATTGTACAAAGCTAAGCAAAACCTTAAACAAATGAAGCAGCAGTCACCCAACTGTTAGACAGCAGCTACAGAAGCTCAAAGCTGCAAGCAGCCCAAGACAGGTCCAAACCCAGGCAAGTCCTGAGGCCTCTTAGCTTAATACAAAACCTTGGCCTGGTACTAGCAATGGCAACTCCATATTAAAGGGCATCCTAGGCTGCACACCAGATCCACACAATCAAGCTAAGTAACACAGGACAGGGATGGACCAGAAACGCAGGTTTCACAGTCAGGTGCACACTCTGCAGAAATCAAGGAGAAACAGCAAGAGACAATTTCCAGTCTAGGAACAACGGTGCCCCTGAGGATGCGAGAAACAGAGATACTGGGTGGTCAGTGGCATGCAAGGAATAGAAGTACACACAGTGCCTGAAGACAGAGACTTCCAGAGAAGATCTCTAACAAGCTCCAAGTTCCTCGGCATTTGAGCACTATGGAAACCTGCACACTAAGTGTCATCTAGTACCTGCAAGCTAGGTGTCATATACACTCCTCTGTTCTTATATCAGCTGCAATGCAGTCCCTGTGATTTTGACAAGCATTAGTAATGGGCTAGAAAAATGCCTGAAGATGATGATTTTCAGTAAAAGGTTACTGAGGCCACTGG
>NW_008825255.1:1301396-1307560 GCF_000699105.1 Pygoscelis adeliae
AAGAAACATCACTGCTTCCATCATGCTTGGCATTTCGGGAAGTCAATGTGTGGGCAACACAATCACCACAAACAAGGCAACCACAGATCTCATTGCAGTATCACAGCTCTTGGCAGGCGTGAGTGTAGTAATTCAATCCTAGCATAGATCAGACCAGATGTACGCCTATAGGTGTGTGGCTAGCCCTACTGCTAATTCACAGATTATACAAGATTATAGCAGATGACATTTTTTATTATAGAAGAATTGAAGTAAGTGAGAATTCAGGATCAAAACACCTAACTGGGACAGGCTGGAAATATGTTCAGAATGTGGAATATTGAAATGCTGAACGCAAGGCGGTCTCCCACATCTAACACTGTTAACGTCAGAAGGATTCCTGCTCACAAAGGACAGAGCCATTAAAAAAATCCTGAAGCCAAAGGACATGAAGGAAATCCAGCAATTTCTAAGAACGCCAACTGTTTTTCCAAAAATTTCTGAGTACATTAACTAGAAGCTTACGAACTCTTAAGAAAATTAACACTGTATGAAACATTTCCCTCCCATACATATGGGAAACCTTACGGATTCGCCACTAACCACCAACTTCAATAGTGGCTTAGCTGAATGAACAAAGAATACATTTGCTACATCCGCTGACAACTAGAAGCTGTAAAAAGTTGCACGCACTTTGGGGCCAAGAGAAAATTCAAAATAATCTGAACAAAATGGTGATACATTTTGAGAAAATGCAATGACATTCAGTACAAAGGACAAAATCCAATACGTAAGAATAATACATAACCACTGGACAGTGAATTGGCTGGGCAGTGGCTTTGCAGTGGAGGTTCTGGAATTTTAGAAGGATTAGGACCTGAACACAAATCTGTAATGCCAAACTGCAGAGAAAAAAGGGACTGTAATGAGACATGCAAATATTTTTCCTGTTTACTCAGTAGTGCTAAAAAAGTAGCTTCATATGAAACACTGAATACTTTGCGGGCAGTACACTTCAAGAAATGTGGACAATCAGAACAAGGCAGAGAAAAGCAAATAAATTATGATATGCCAGAAAACATAATCCATAAAGGAAATTTGAAAGAATAAGAGGAGACAGGAGAAGATAATAAAATTCAAACATAATAAAAGGCTGCTGCAAAGGGGAACATCATAAACTAACTTCCATGGCTGCTGGGAACAGGATGGGAAATAGTGGGCTTAAATTGTTGCAAGAATGTTTTTCTTAGAGATTATGAAAAATTTTCTACTGCTAAGAAGAATGAAGCATTGGAACAGATTGTTTAGGGAGATTGTGCTGTGTCTACCACGGGAGCATTTAAAGAGCTGATCCAATAAACATGCCAGAACTGGTTCAGGTATAGCTGTAACTTGAGTCAAGGATGGACTACATAACTTCTCAGGGACACATCTAGTCCACTTCATCTACTGCAGGTATTCATCTGTTGCATCTACTATTTCATGATACAACAAGGGAAAAGGCCAGAGCCCGCAGGAATACTTATTTGAAAGAGTAAGAAAAATCGTAAGTACTAGTCCTGACATACAACAGCCCTGCAGGATAGCGAGGTAAAAAAAAAAAAAAAAAAAAGAGACTTATTGGCTATGCTTTCTGAATCAGCCTTCTTTTGAGTCATCTCTCAGAGTACAAGATGAACATACTGTCTGATCATCAGCCATTAAAAAAAATCATAAACTACTGCCAAGGCACTCAAGCAACACATAGGTTATGGAGATTCCAACAAGCTGATCCGAGTATAAGACACTGCTGCCAAAGTGGGAGACTGTCAGCATGCTCCAATGCCTTTGCATGTAGGATGGGAAGTTTTGACAACCAAAGCAAATTTCAACCAGGATGATATGCTACAGACAGAGAAATATCCTGTGTTTCAGAGCTATCCAGACTGCATGAAGCAATTAGATGCTGGAGTCCCAGAGGATGGATAAAGTGCATATTATATACAAAATTGTGTTTAAATGGGATTAGCCAAAAATCCTGGCAGATTTAAAAGCTGATGTAATAAGATGCGTCTATGCTTCAACACCAGGCAAGTGTAAGGACATCTCTGCTAGCCAATTATCCAATTCTTCATTTACAGGTATGCATGAAACAGTTCAACAGATGAGAAGAGCTCAGGGATCAACAACAGGGGACAGAACCTCAAGAAATCCTAGCCTACCCATGATAAAAAGTCAGAACAAACCTGCTGATTTTTAATGAGGGTAACTGTAGGGCTTTCAGTAAGTTCCCATTGCTGAGAGGCAGGCTAGGAGGACATACAGACATTTAACACAATGAGGAAATAGAAATGGGATTTTGCAATACTATTGTGACTAACACGCCACAACAAAATTCAAATGATTCAGTATTAAAGGAGGATGTGAGCTACAAATGTCTCAAGCTGGACACCCCCAAAGGCATCAGAGGTCAAAGAAACTAATGGATAAAGATCTAACAAAGAGGATGGCACTCTGGCTCAGCAATGGCACTCATTGCAAAACACTCCTCAGGGTCCAGCAGAGATTTATCTGATAGGATAAAGATTCATGGTTTCTCTTCCATAATACATATTTTTCTATAGCCCAACAGAGAAAAGGCAGGCATGACAAAGAACATCAAACTAGGCAGGTAATTATAAGCAAGGAGCCAACGACTGGAGGCCTCTGGGCACAAATTCACAGTTCTTGCTATCCATCACAAAAACCAGAGGCAAAATTAACATCTTCAGTAAATTACAGGTCATTGGAAGTAGACCAGAGAGGAACTTAAACAATCATAAAGTAGTCGCAAACAGCCAGAGGAAAAGTGCGAGGAGTCAAATACAGCCTTAGCAATCTTCTCACCTGTTGCAGAAGACTTGAAAAATAAGATAGGATAAAGGGATAAAGAGGATAGGACAAGACAAAGGACTACAGAGTCAAATCAAGACCTCTATACCAGCAGCAGCAACACAAACAAGGAACGGGAAACCGGGCTGACCACTACCTGGTGCACTGCAATGATCTGGCAGAAGAACCCTTGGTCCTATGGACAGGCATGTAGTACTTAACAGCTGGTCTTAACTAGTCATTAGCACAAAGGACAAAAGATCATAAATTGCGATAAAGAAACATCTAGAAGCTGCACAGAACATGGAGAGAAAAATCCAGGTTTGGGGAAAGCACCATGGAAGCCATTCTGCATGCCAAAATGCTAGTGATGATTGTGGCACCTCTGTAAGCAAGTCTTCTAAGGAAGCAAGCAAACAAAAAAGCCCACCTTGTTTCAGAAATATGGAAACAAAAGCCCATCTGGACTGTGGCCACACTAACAATAAATATGGACATATGGAGGACCAAGATTACAACTTGGCAATTACTAAAACCTAGGTCCTTCGTGAAACTTAAATTAGGTTCATAAAAAATTAATACAAGTATAGTTTCTAATATTCCAGTTACATGTAGAGTTCCATCTTTCATGCCAAATATTTAATGATGTTAATATTTTTAATGTTAAGATTTTCCCCTGGACAATTCAAAGGGTGGAGTCAGAGTTTACTGTCCCAAGTATGGTCAAGCAGACTGTTCATATCTCCTTCCTGACTGGCTTAAGTCTTACCATTGAGCTGTTCATGATTAAAAACTGCTTTTAAAAATGTGTTAAGATTTGCCTTGCTGGTGAACATGCCTGAAAATCCAGTGTAAGGACTATGGCAAACAAACCAAGCCAAGAGTTAAAGTATAAGTACAATTTAAGTTAGTTTTAAAACTTTTTAATACATATCTGTACAGGCACTGTTTTAAATTCTAGGCTGCTAAAACAGTCATTCAAGACAATTAATCACTGTAAGTAACAATGATGAACTCTTAGAGAAATCCTAACAGAACTTTTGCAGGGTTCACTTACAGAACTCATTCTTCTAAGAATTAGGAAACAAGACCTAGCTGGTATGAATAAATAACATAAAAGGAGAAGCTCCCCTCAAGCTCAGAGAACAGCTGCAGCATTTTTCCTCATCTGCCTTTCCCTGCAGCTCTGCTCCCTAAGCAACACTGCCTCAGTGAACAACTAACAATAGAAATGATAAACTGTTAATATTCAGCCTAAAACCAAGGACATATTAATCCTTTAAAAATCTTATTCAAGATTTTACAGAAATTTATTTGAAAATACTTTATTTTGTAGTGCATTATTTGGATTAAAAAAAGACAAAAAATAGCCTTAAATGAAACAGTGCCATTCAATGTTTATTTGCTGAGGGGGACATTGCAGAGGGAGGTCTTTAGCAGGTCTTGTTAACAACCGCTGCTCTTCATCTGGTACTTTTCTCCTCCATTTACTGTCCACCTACGTATTAGGTGGACAGTATATCTTTCATTCTACATAACATAGCTGCAACTGTAAATTAAGCATTGATTTTCTATTCTACATAAGTGTGTACTAAAATATTTTTACAAGGGAGAAAGACAAGTTGTGGATTATTTAGTGAGGTTCCATTCTTATCAAAAGACTACACTGAGTGAAAGCAGTGGAAATATTTTGTCGTGGGAATGTTATGCCAATGCTTATTACACCTTTTGAAGTCAGGCTGACTTTTCCCTAAAGTATGAAAATGATAATTGAAAAAGAAAGATAAGCTTGGAAAAGGAAATCATACAATGAAATAGTGACGCAGAACAATGCTTAAAAAAAAATAAATCTAAGTTCTGCTGACTATCAGGACCACACGCTTGAGGTTAGGAAGGTGATTAAGTGCTTTGCTAAATATAGCCTTAAAATATGCCTTCAGAATCTATTAATAATTAAGAAAGCTTGATTGTTTATGATGTCTATTACTGTCTACTCTTAGTGGAAATGCAGAGTACTTGCTATATTGTATATTATTATAATCACAATACTTAGCATATTGTGTATTATTATAATCACAATATAAATGCCTAAAACTAATCTAGGTTCCTTACTCCTTCTCTAAAGGACATTAGTTTTACATCTGCCCTTCCCTTTATGGCATTTAGAATTGCAATTTTGTGTTAGGCACTGAAAACTTCCAATATTTAAGAAACCACTTTATAAAGGATAGTATCAGTCTTCAGAGAGTGTGAGGCAGGATATACATAATTCAGGCATACAACAAAGTCAATAGATAAAAAGACTGGTAATAAATACACAGCTCTGCTCTATTCTAACACTTATCAATACAAACTAATAGGGATAGGAAGCCTGAACAAAATTCTGCATCAACTGGGCAATAAACACGTTATTTTTATTAAACCAAAATATATAACTGTCCATACCAATTTCACACTGTTGAAAAATAAAAGCTGTATAAAATACTACTGTGAGATCCTACACATACTTAAAAGGAACATCATTCAAATAAGGATAGACACTAGAAAATACATTTTCTAAAATTCACACAGAAGTGTGAACTAAATTGGAAGTTGTGTGAACACACAAATGATCTAAACTGGATTATTCCACATTAATTAACCTAAATAAAAGTTTAAACTTTGTTACACTTGTAAGGAAGGGGGTAATTCCTTAGATCTTAACTAGAAAAACTAAAAAGGAGTCTGAGAAACTGTATTATTTTATTTATATACTTAAAATCATTGAACACTGTCACGACATAGCAATTGTAAAGTTGGCAGTAATTAAAAAAACATTTGGCAATATAATGAATTCACTACAGTTCTCTTTATAAAGAAATACTTTTCACTTAAATCACGAAGCTAAATAACTGACATAGAGAGGAGTTCTTTGCACAATGTAATTCATTCCATATTCACTCCTCCAAGCAGGAGGAGCTGGAAGCCATTGTGCAGCGGGAGAGGTATGACTTAGTCGCCATCACAGAAACATGGTGGGGTGACTCTCACGATTGGAGTGCTGCAATGGATGGCTATAGACTCTTCAGAAGGGACAGGCGAGGAAGGAGAGGCGGCGGGGTGGCTCTGTATGTTAGGGAGTGTTTTGATTGTATAGAGCTTAATGATTGTGATGATGATACGGTTGAGTGTTTACGGGTAAGGATGAGGGGGAAGGCCAACGAGGCAGATATCCTGCTGGGAGTCTGTTATACACCACCCAACCAGGATGAAGAGGCCGATGAAGCGTTCTGCAAGCGGCTGGCAGAGGTGTCTCGATCGCTGGCCCTTGTTCTCGTGGGGGACTTCAACTTCCC
>NW_008825255.1:1309858-1363892 GCF_000699105.1 Pygoscelis adeliae
TAGATGAGGTGATGAGGTGCTTAGGGACATGGTTTAGTGGGCATGGTGTTGTTGGGTGGATGGGTGGACTCGAGAATCTTCGACGTCTCTTCCAACCTCTATGATTCTATGATTCTATGATTCTATATTACAAAATTCAGATGTAGGACTACAATCCAGTGTAATACAACAATTCCTTTTTACACTGCAGCAAGTTTTATGAACTGAAGTAATTTTTGCTTTCAAATTTTAATCCACTACTCAAAATAAAGAAATAAATGCTGCACTTTGTTTCAAATGCTCTAAAATTATTCTTTAAACCGAGTTTTTCAAATTTTACGTTTCTTCCACTCTGGCTTGTCTGTTTCATCATCTTCTGGTTCCACTTCTGCAAAAACTGTTTTTGGCTGTGTTCTAGAAAACATGAAAAAGATTAAAATAATGGTCAGACCACAATTCTTTATCAGAAACTATATTAGACATGCACTAGACACAAATGACATCCTTTCTATCCTTAAAAAAAGCATCCTAGACTTGCCCGTTTTTCATTTTCAACATAATCCTAGCAACTAACCTTCTAAGAACTGAAGAAACTTGCAGCTCTCAGGCAAAGAACAAGCACAACAAACACACATCTTTTGCAAGTATTATCTCCTCGTCAGCTCGCAATCATTATCTGGGTATTCCACAAATAAAATTAAGATAGAAGAGAGGAACAAATCAATTTCATACAATGCTAGAAAAATGAAGCCGCAATTCTTCTCATTCTATGACTTTAAAAAAAAGAAACCTCCATTTTGATACACTGTAGTATGACAGCAGCCAGTAAGTGAAAACAGAACAGCTAAGCCAGAAACCTGGCTTAGCCTATGCATGAAAAAAACAGTTTAATCTCCAGAGACTTTATCCAACACTACTGTAACATAAAAAACCTAATGATCTTCATATGAGAACACAGTGTATCCTACAGCCAAGCTTGATGGTATCTATTCCTGCACTGTTTACTCGTATTTTAAATAAAACTTAAACTTTATAAAAATAATTATTGATTACTTTTTAAACGAACACAGTATCAAGTAGCATTTCAATAAACTGTTTGGACATTCAGTTCCCCTGTTTTACACTTCAATCACTGCATGGTCCCCTTTTCCAACCTAATTCTCAGCACTATCACTGTGGAGCTGAAACTACTAGTTTTCTGATGATGGCTGTGCTTGACTTCTCATTACAACAGACACAACAAAGTGTAAAATGCAGCCAAGGCAGTCCTCATCTCATTAATGTATTAACTAATGCTTCTACAGCAGTCTAAGGATGTGAAGCACTATAACAACTGTTATTTGGCAGACCCTACAAAATGCATAAACTTTAACAAAATTGTGTCTACCTTACTTAACACAATAGGCATAGTTCAATATTGCCACTGACTTGGAAGAGTAATAGCAAGCCATCAGCTATAGAAGAGCAGGATTCTCCACTCCCTAAATATGTGGCAGAAAAGAGATTTAAAGTCACCAAAACTAGTCAAAGACAACTTCCCTTATATACAGGATCTTTCTATTGGCCTGCCTTCTCCTCCATTGTCCAAACTTGCCATGGAGGTAAGGAATATACTAAGATGTTCCAGAGATGGTCCTACTGTGGGACTCTACTGGCACATGGTCCCTGGGTGCAGGCTGTACATCTCATTACACCTAAACAGACCTTGTACCCAGGTGAGGACCTACACTACTGGAAGTTAGATGAGTCATTCTGCTCCCCTTGGAAAGCAGAACTAAGATTTTAAAAAAATTTCCAATTTAAAAATTTCATTAGAAAATAGTTACATAAACTCTACTTAACCAATCACTGAAGGAGGCTTTAAAAATAAATAAATAAATAAAATCAACATTCAATCCAAAACAGACACCAGGGATGAAGGCTTTATTGGCCGAAATACTGGATTTTGTTAGCTGCGGAAGAGGTGGAATATATGGAATCATCTTCTCTTTTTTTCAAAAGATATTGATGGAAGTTTATTTAGCCCATTTTAACAGTGTACCTTCCTTTTATCACAATAGACAGAAAGGTATCTAAATGCCATATAGGATCACATCAGATCAGTATTGAGATGCTTGTTAGTAAAGTGCAACTAATCAAGTGTAAACCTATCATTTCTGACCACAAAATCTGCAACTGTCATAATTTTGGTTAGAAACTTCCAACGAAGAAGAAAGACTTAATTTGTGCAACAAGCAGCAGAACCAACATATTTTCCAGGATAGGAGTGGCACAGAGAAGTTACGGACTTCAGCTAATGTAAGTATGCTACTGAGTCCAGTAAAGCTGGGGGGCAGGGGGAGGGGGGAGAAACTGTAGCATAATCTAGCAGTAACCAGTTAAAGCAAAAACATACAGAGGAAATCAAGTTTGCTTGCTATCTCGTCTTTTAAAATTAGCATGAAATGGCTGTAGCTTCAGCTCAGCTGAAATGTAAACTGTTCCACCTCCACAAGCTACAGAGTGGTAACTGGGGCACCTAGGGTGATTCATATGACTGACCATTTTTAAGACATAAGCATAGAAAACACTGTTTTCATCATAGCATTATCAGTAGTGACCATTTAATTTAAACACAGATTTTTCTGCTTAGTAACTGCACTAGAGATTGCTAGTATAGTAGGAGTTTGCTGCATGATTAATATTTATACAAAAATTATCAAGACAGGTTTACTACTTCAAAATATTTTTCTTTCTGAGGGCTAAATAATACATGTGGAAAGCTGTGTTCTTTTTCCCCCATCAACTTTCTCAATTTTATTTATCCTTGACTTTGGGGGTTGATTTCAGTTTGTTAGGGATCTGCCAAGGAGACTGCTATGGAGGGCAAACGGGCCCAGGAGAGCTCGTTGATCTTTGAGGTGTCCTCAAAACACATTCCATCCCGTGTGCAGAAAGTGAAGTCTGGCAGAAGACTAGTATGGATGCGCAGGGATCTCCTGACTGAGATAAACCCCAAATCCCAAAAAAGAAGATCACAGACAGAGGAAGCAGGGACAGCCTGCTTCCAAGAGGAACAGAGGCATTACGTGAACATATAGGAACGGAGTTAGGAAAGCCAAAGCTCAGCTGGAGTTGAAACTGGAAAGAAATGTGAAAGGCAACACTAAGGGCTTCTACAACTACACTGACAGCCAAAGGAATGCTAAGGAAAATGTGCTCAATGGGGCAGGTAACCCACTAATGTAGGATATGGAAAAGGTCAAGATACTCAGTGCTTTTTTTGGCTTCGTTTTCCCTGAGGAGGTCTGTCCTCAGTTCTTCAAGGACCCCTCCCTACACTACCAGCAGTTTTGGGAGGGAGTGAGACATTACCAACAGAAGACAACAGAGAGAGGGAGTACGTAGCTCATTGGACACACACAAATCCATGAGACCGGATGAGATGGATCCAAATGTACTGAGGGAGCTTCCAATGTCATTGCAAGGGCACTCTATCATCTTTGAGAGCTCATGGTGATTGGGGGAGGTTCTCCATGACTAAAAATGGCAAACGTCATCATCTTTATGAAGGGCAAATGGAGGATTTGGGGAACTACAGGATGGTCTACCTAACCTCAGTCCCTGGGAAGGCTATGGAACAAATCCCCGTGGAAGGCATTTCCAGGCACGTGAAGGACAAGAAGGTGACAGGGAACAGCCAGCATGGATTTAGCAATGGCATCCTATGCCTGCCAATCAGACTGCTAGAACAGGCTGCCCAGAGACATGTTGTGGAATCTCCATCCTTGAGGAGATTCAAACTTGGCTGGGCAAGTCCCTGAACAACCTGAATCTAATTGGACCTGAGCAACCTGATCTAAGTGAACATGATTTTAGCAGGAGGTTGGACTAGATGACCTCCAGAGGTCCCTTCCTACCTAAATTGTTCTATGATCCTGTGCTTCCACATGGCTGTCAGCTGAAACCAGTATCTCATACACTGACAAATGCGTTCCTATTGTGGGTTACACTAACAGGCTACAAACAAAACTGGGAAAACAAACTAATATAATTTATTCATACTGCGTGCTTCTCTTTATTTCAGTGGTTTTCAACATATTCAGATATGCAGACCCCTAAAAAAATTTCCAGGGGCCATGCAGACTGCTTTAGAGTCACCATAATCCCTCTGGTTATGGGTTGTTTTTCTTAGCTACCTTTCAGGGATCCAATAAAAGTAGCTCATTGACATCTGAGGTTCATAGACTAGCAGCTAAAAAAATACTGCTACAGCTAAACCAGCTGGAGATGACAATTGCATATCACAGCATATGACTCATGTCACAGTAACTTTTGAAATTTCTGTTTATATTGCACTGAAACAAAGAAAAAAGAAGACTTTCAAGCATGCTTGGAAACCAGAATAATGTCATAAAGGCTACTTCCAGACTGAAAAGTGAAGGTTTTCAGGATCAGGCCCCTTTGTATTCCTTACCCCACCAACCAGCCTGACTCTTCTCTGAATCTCAGGGGCCTCCCTCTCAACATTACCGATTTCCAAAAAAGATTTAGCTTAAATATACCAGCATCTGCCAACAAAATCACTGTTACAAAACATTCTGTTCAGTCCTGCTTCTTCAACTAAAGATACTTGAGCCACTACATGACTAACACTTCACACACTGGTACTACCATTGAGAAAAAGTTCAGTGAACACAGCACAGCTACAGGCTGTTGCTTCAAGTCATTCCCTTTTGCCTGTGACAAGCAGCAATGGCAAAGACAGCAAGATAGGGGCAACATCACTGAACTGAAAGGTATTTTCTAAGAACTCTGGTCTATCTTGGTAGGGAGGGAAATTTCACCCTCACCTTCCCTAGGGTATAGAAGAGAGCTACATCTGGTCCTGATTAGGCCGTCAGCTACAATGCTCAGTAATTCCCGATGATCCTTCAGAGGGACATCTGAAGTCATTATAGTATCTCTGTACAGCTGTGTTAAAACAAACAGCTCACAAAGAATGTAATTTTCAAACATTTACAACTGATGCCTCAAGTTTCTTTCCTGTGGTTCTTTACTCGAAATCTTCAATCTGTCCTTCCTTTCCTTTCACTCCACTGGAATCGCTCTTGCCAAGGTCTCTAACAAGATTTTTCCTGAAAAATCTCAAGATCTTTTCTTTATCCTCATCCATTATGACTTTTCTGCTGTGTTGATCACACCTTTTTTGACACTTTATTCACACTGGGCTTCTGTGACATGTCATCTCCTGATTCAGCATGTATATCATCCCCAGTACCCTTTCCGGCAGCATATCTTTTTTCACCCATCCTTTTGCCTCTTATGTACTTCCCCTTCTTTTTCTGGCTCAAGTTTTAGAAGAAACAGAAAGGTCAGGCTAATGATAACAAGCTTGAAGAAATTTCAAGTGATAAATAATGCAAATGACTATATGGCTTCAAGAATAAATTAGGCACCTTTAACTCCAACAAAAAGGAAATATTTTTACATACAATGTATAAACTAACAGCACAAGTCATGTTGCAGGTATTTCTTACAAGAATTACTGAAGTGAAAAATACAATTAAAAAAGCATGAAATCAGTTATCTGATTTAGAAGGAACTAATCAGTATGAATCAGGACCAGACAAACTCTAACCCAGTCATCACAGAGTTATGAAAACTCAGATCAACCAGAAAAAGAGCATTTCTTAGTCTTTTCAGTCTAAAATTATTTAATAACCATCACTGAAGAAAGTAACTATAGTTTCCTTAGACATTTACTTAAGAAGCAGAATGAAAAACTGTAAGTGAATAACCATCTGTTAGACAACACAAAAACAAAAGCCTTGTCAAACAAGAGATATATCAAGTGGATAGTTTTGTACCATATTGAAGTGAAAATTTACTACAAGAAATGTGGAAAAACTGACGGCAGACAAATAAAGTAGTAAAAAGAATAAATACTACTTAAAAAAATGAAACGTACTGGATGTATGGTTTTTAGGTCTCAAGAGAGTATGTAATTTTAAGTATGTATCAGAATATCACTTTTCCTAACTCTACAGTATATCTTATGCTATAGCTAAAGCATCCAGTTTTCAACGAACTCCTGATTTTATCAGGGCCACCAGGGACACTCTTACAATCCAGTATTATGTGATAATTTATATCCATTACTTGTAATTTGCATATTTTATTAAATATGCATCTGTAAGAACCTCAGTAAGATGCTTTACATAGAGGGTAAACATACATGCCCTGTAAGGTCAGATATAGGATATAATTAACACAGCTTTCTATATTATCTGTGTGTGCAGGCAAGCAGCTAAAGAAAGTTTTTGCACTTCAGTGTCTTAGCCAATAATAACGACAACAACAACAATAAATAATTTTTAAAATGCTCTTTGCATAGAGTACATCTGAAAGTCAAGCTTTTAAAGCAAGGATAACGGCAGTTTCACTGGCATGAGATTTATCAGCTGACAAAACCATCAAGGCAGCATGCTGTTGGCTACAGTCCAACCCCTCCACATACATATCACCGTCTGGTGTGTAAGTTAATAGCAGTCTGGACTTGCATCCTCCCCACCTCTCAGCCAGCTCTCTTCTTCCCCTGCAGCTACATCTTTAACAAGAAACTGTAATGAGATCTGCCCACCTGACACAGTAAGCCTTCTGTAATACAGCTATATTTTAAAACTTTCATGTCTACTACATTGCAGGTGTCAGGGATGAAATTTAATATACAATCAATGAAGTTACTGAGCCAAAAATATACTGAGCTATCTACCTACCTGATGGTAGGTATCTATTTACTTTTGAGAATGTACAGTTGCATATCTCAAATAAATCCAGGTGCCTACACATTCAAAGTAAATTTAATCTCTAGCAAACATGAACTCTCAAACAATTAAAAATCAATACTCTGCATATTCATTACAACACCTGTTACAGAATCAGGCTTTCAAATATTCCTTCTTTGGTACCAAGGGTGATACTGTATAATGCATTGATTTGATGTACAACATCAAATGCCATACTTATTAACTACCAGTATGCCATACTTTTTAATTACTGAGTCAAAGCCAGGCTGGGTCACTGACATTCTCAAGCTGCTTTGGAACAGCTATTCGGATATCTTTGTGAACACGTGGGTCAAGTCAGAAAACAAGTGTCACCGCTAGAAACAGCTGTGATTCTTACTATATTTTGAGTTTCTGGAAAGAGGTGGTGATTGTTTCACTAAAGAGCTACACACTAATAAAGAAAGTACCGTCAGTAAAGTACTAACGAACGTACAGCCTAGTAGATAAAACACTGGGCTGCAAACAAGAAAAAAAAAGTTTGTTATTGGCAGACTGTTCTGTGCAGACTATTTAATCTCTTCAAAGCCTTTTCCTTATGCATTTTGAAAATGCTACTTATAACTTATACTAGGTAGATGATTTTGTGTAACAAAAACATCAACGATAATAACAAAATGTGAACATTTTAGTAATTTTCAAAGTGGTAGTTTGTGTTCATTAGCATGAAATGCATTTATTTAGTATTTATTTTAGTACTATTGTGAATGTATTTATTTTTAGAAAAAAATCTTTGGTAGAAAGCATTCTAGAAGCATATTGCACAATTTTCATTGTAACACATACACACAAATACCACACTCACACATACAATTTAAACTGAGTAAGTTACCATCTGTGGGATTACTGAGATTTTACTACCATAATCTTAATGATGCTCTTTAATTTACATAACAACAACTAACACTTATTTCTTTACGTTGAATTTTTGGTAGGAGATTTTATCAGTGCAATTTTTAACATTGCTATACCTTTAACAACAAGTCCTTATGTAGGAAAAATCAAATAAAAACTTACGACATTTGAGAAATCATCTAAAATACGCTGTCAGAACACCAAGTAAATATTTTGAAGGTTTAACCTACAAATCAGTCAGAACTAGAGGGCACACTGGAAAACTTATCATCCCAATCTGTCAATAGGACAGTACCTTATTAAAAGGTATATTGCAAATTCAGACATTGATTTGGAGAAGATTCTAAATTCTAATCAACTTAGAAAGCTTTAAAATAATTTTCTAGCACTGATAGGTACAATTTAAGAATGGAAATGTAATTTTTCAACAATTTAACCTCCTAGAAGCTCTTATCTTCATAAAAGAGTATGGCATATTCTTGGTTTACACATTCGCAGCAGCAATCCAGGAAAGGCAAAGTATACCATTAAAAATGTGTGTCTTCTATTTTTACTAAACTCCCACTGGCTTCCAGAAATATTACTTGTATTTTTAATTGTTTCCTTACTTAGCATACGCCGGAGCAACCCAGTATGGATTCTCCTCCGCTTCCTTTGCGTGACGTAAAATAGCCTCTCGAGGGTTGCTATCATCTGTCTTATCCAGTGCAATATTCTTGACTATATATGATGACAAGGTACCTCCATGAGTTCCAACACGCCCACCGCGACCTGTAGCAAAAAAAAAGAACAAGTATTTTAGAGAAAAATATTTAAGAAATAAACAGAGAAATGTTGTATTGTGTCTGTAACAGTGACATGATACAAAGAAGTTATTTAATACTATAGGAAGAGTCTAATTTAGAGCTGCATTCATGTAAGTGTTTTACTGATTATATAATTTAAAGTAAATCATTGTGATTATTACTTTATTCCAGGCAAGCACTTCAATCAAAGACCAACATCTTACAGTGCTGGACACTGCCCATACATGTACAGTAGAGTTGCCACCCAAAAAAGTTTGAATGCAAATCCGAACAAGTGTAGGGTCCAAGCATGACAGTCCCTTTGGCATAAGACAGTCTGAAATAATTATGCCTAGATTACCTGGTCCTGCTACTGGAGGTTCAGGTTTGTGAGACTTCATGGGGTCCAGCCTATCTTTCTCCAGCTGTTTCCTGGTGCTTCGCTGTCGTGGTTCACGGAACATTGGAAGCGCATGGGCTGAAAGGTCACAGTTTGGAGAAAAAGAAATGTTAGAAATTCCATTTTCTTTTTAAGGTTTTAATTACAAAGACTGGCATTCTTCCTTGCAATGGAAAAGGTGGCAGAAGCAGCCTTCCAGTTCTTCTGTATCCAAGCAGTGGTTTACTGAGGTGTTTTTCAGAGGTCTTCTTTCTGCTGGATTTTTCAAAGATGAAAGCAGCCGGATTTCCAGGGTTCCTTCAGGCAGGAGCCTTTCATCTAAAATACTGTTTGCACAGTTTATGCATATTTAATTTATTCCTCTGCCATTCAGTTCTCAACATTAGCACTGTGACCAACCGATTGCTCTTCTCTGAACTTTCCATGTTTCTACAGCTTTCTAATACTCTAAAAGCATGATAAAACCCTAGATGCATTCTTGGATCTGAAACAGAGAGGGGCGGAATCCCCTCAATGATCCAAAATGTAATGTTTCTGCATCTGAAGTCACAATCGTGTTCTTTTGTAAATTATGAGATTAATTGAGGTTGGAAGAATACCCATAACTGAGACAATCTGGCTAAATTATCAGGATTTAAAACTTCTATTTCCTCATAAACATGCTACAGTATCTTCAATCACAGTAATGGTTTTGGTCTGCTCAGACAAGAGACACATTTGTCAGCAACAGAGAAACACCATGTTAAGGGACACGGTTTTCTTGTGGTGAGGTTTAGCTCTCACAAATTGTGTTGGTGTCAAAAGACCCAACAAAGACAAAAGCCAAACAAATCTTTAATTTAGGGGCACTGGCTCTATATTGAATAAAAACCGGAAGGCAGCATCCAGGGAACTATCAGTTTGATTTTTCAGCTTATTCCTGGAAGCCTGGTCAATTTATTAGACTGAGTGAAGTCACAGCCAGGTGACATAGCAGTAGATCTTTGGAAATAAATGTTTAGGTTTTATTTTTGCAGATTTCATGAAGTATGAAATGCCTGGGACAATTTGCTGGCAAGCACTAAGCTTGATCGATTTGCATAGAGCATCTGAGGTGACACGCACAATCCACATTTTGCCATTTGTGGAGTCAAGGTTGCCTAAGGGAAACCCAAACTGCGTATTCCTGTGTTTTAAAAGTAACACCTAATCCCTCAAAACAACATTCCTGCATTTTAAATAGCCATTACAGGCAACCCTGAGATTAAAGAGCAGCTACAAGTCCAAGGGGGGGAAGGGGGGGAAGAGGAGAAGGAGAAGAAGGAAAAAGGGGTCAGTTCACTTTGCAAAAGGACTTCTGAGATCTTCAGTTCTTTCCAGTTCTATCTGTAAGCTTAAAAGACAGACATCTAGCCTCTGAAAAGTTTCCAAAATATGCAACAAACTTAAACATTTGCAAAGCAAATCCTTACAACATTTTTCTGCATTGCTTTATACGGAAATATCCTTATTTAGTTTCAAAATTATGTGGAAGAAACAGTTAAACAGCTAAAATTCGGTGACAAAATTCTGTAACTTTGCATAATTGGGACCTAAAGCTTTGAATGGCATTTATAAATGCCATTGAATACACAAGTTCCATTGGATTTTAAGCAGAAAGTTTTTTAAAAGTCACAAAAGTTCTTTAAACTATGAATCCTAACAACAGTGCACACAACGTATTTAGATAATAGACCATGTGCTGATATAGTCAAGGCTGTAGTAAGGATGGATTGAGAAGAGCACCCAAAGGAGATAAATATCCCTGGTCTTTGCCAGCTGCTACTTTACCCACTGCTACCCAAAAACTGGAGCTGCACATCTGGAGCAGTAAGTAGGAGACAGCTGTGGCTGGAAAGCACCCGAGATGGGAACCCAGAACTAAAGTGCCCCTATATGGGCCTGGTTACCAAAACTGCCCAGACTTTCTCATTCTAAACTTTCTTTTTGTTTATTGCTGCCAAACAACTACTTTGTTGTACAGAAATGGTTTTAGTTAGATAAGACCAAGACTACTGGAAAACAGAGCTGAATCCAAACACCATGGAACTGGAAGAGGATGAGGAGAAACAGGACAGCACAACTGTGTGATTGTTCTCCTTTCACATAAGGAAACACTATGTAAGGCAATGCTAATGGGGAGGGCCAAGATATCTCAGTCGATCCCCTCATCTCCTTGTAAAATTTGCCCTTTGGCAAAAGGCAGATCACTAAACATTTTATAGTAACAGTGGTAACTATTTCTTATGCATCAGTGAGCCTTAATATGAATGTAAGATCTTATATAAGTATGACCCTGAGGCTAGAGAGATATTTGAGCTATTTAAAACCCCATACAACTCTGGGCAAGTTCTAAATTTTGAAAAATCACTTGGAATTTGTTCAAGACCTATCTCTAATGTCTCTGATTTTGCCACTGGTACTGTTAATGCTCCCAGGTGGCGAAACATTTCCTAAAACCATCTACACTCACAAATTTAGTTATACAAAAATGAAGATTTAAGAAGGAGGTTTTTGTTTGGGTATTATTTTTTTTAAGGCAGTTGTCCTTTCAGGCTTTCAGGTGCATCACAATCTAGAAACCAACCATTATTAACAACTTTACAGAGCATACAGAATATATACCTTCCTGGTTGTGCAAGGCTACAAAAAACATTTGTATGAAGCACTAACATCTCACACCAATGATCAATACTTAGTGAAAGACTGCAACTTTTTAGAGGGGAAAATATAAAGCTAAATGATCTGCAAATAATTTCAAACCTGAGAAAGAGCTAAGGATGCTGCTATAAAGATATGTTTAAATTCCTTACGTGTTATAATGTAATCCTGTGTAAGAGTCTCTGCTTGTCTCTCTTTTCGTTTTGTTTTGACCACGCATAATTTTGCTCCCCTAGGAGGAAACAGAGCAGTTCAGTTGGTCTGTTTATATCAAACAGAAACCATTTTTTATTCAAGACAGTCTCAACAAAATTATATAGCACTTCAAATATTCATGAATGTGCATATCTTTGCCTGTCCATGGACATGTGAAGGAGGATAGAGAGATTAGCGTTTCTGTTATAGAGCAATTTATATGATATGTGGAAATAAGGGTGGAAGATTCATTTCACACTTCATTTGTCCACAGTACTTTTAGCATGCACATTGAAAGACTCCTCTCCAAACATGGGCAACGATTTGCTCCTAGTACTCTTCCTAAGCAGCAGAGGTGGCAGTTATCTAACCAGAGGTGTCTGTAACACTGCAGCAGGAAAGACTGCATAAGCCTGGCTGCAGCAAGACTGATTTAAACTGGTGGTATTTTCCTCCTCATGATAAGTACCAGGAAACAAACTGGGCACAAAACAGCTAGGGCTCTTGTGGTCTGTGCCTAGGAGACTCAGGCTGCCTCTGGAGAGGGGTCCAAACAATGATGACCAACTGTCATGTTCTCTAAATTGACAAAGACCAGAAAAAGAGAACTTATTTCTGATAATCTCGTAAACCAGAGTTTAACTTCATATCCAAGTGTCCAGGTCACAGTAAGTATCCAGAAACTGTGAACTGTAACACAGTATGTTTTTGGATGCCAGTGAAACAAAGATGAGCACGTATAGGGGAAGAACATCTTTTTCATACCATTCAGTATAGATGAAGTGTACATTTCCCCCCTGCTGACAGGAAGGAAGCATGCCCCAGTTCTCCAGCCAATCCAGATGGTAAAAGCAAATTAATTGCAAAAGAAACATTTATAGACTAGCTAAGTCCTATTCTTTTCATTCCAGGCTGACAAGTTACCTTCTGATGAATCACTACCACCTATCCATTAGATGTATAGGCAAAATCCGCACGTGATAGGTGGGGGTGGGGGAGAAGACCAGCAGAAAGATGGGAACGTGCTTTCTTGGTTTGCCCCCTCTCAAATTGGGTCTTCCAGTATTACTTCACAGACACTGAAGTTTAAGCTAATACTTCTAAACAAGATTTTTACTTCAGGAAAAAAAAAGACATCAAAAAATATGACTAAATACAATATATCCCTTCAATAACACCACATCAGCAACCTCCAAGAGATCAGATGACAGGTTGGTTATTCTTACTGCAGATTTCATGCAATTAAAAAATGAAAGTGTTTGTAAATTCAGGTAGAACAGCCAGCACACTGCACCATGAAAAGTCCAGAGGAAAACGCGCTGCTTTTCAAAAACTGTTTTTTTTTTCTTTCTACTGTTACTAAATAAGTAAAACTCTGCAAAACAAATGTTACTAAACCAGTTTTTCTCATTTCTTAGTATAATCATAGAACCACAGAATCAAGCTGAATTTGAGAAAGAAATAATGTTCTTCATCATTAATCATGATTACGTACCTCTGGCTTTTGACAGGATCATAGTACACTTTGGCCAAACCATTTCCTGTACCGACCATGATCTGGTTCAGCTTGGGATGCCAAAGGCAACGCACAACACTCTGAAATAAAGGAACATATTGATAGTTGGTCATTCATTTGGATCTTAGAATTACTATTCATATTGTCAAATAGTGAAGTCACACTGTAGCAAGAACAAGCTTAAGCACATGAATGAATATGTAAATGAATAAAAGTTCCTCTCCAGAGCAGAATACAATGTAAAAGGAATGACAACACACAGATGCAGGCAGAGAAGGAAGTACAAATTGGTGGCAGTGTGATAACCAGTGGTTTCCACAGGCTAACTGCTACAGGGCGTTCGTGGGATTTGAAGGAGAACAATGAAGTGCTTCAGATATAGCAATGCAGGCCTTCATGACTTTTGCATTTTTATTTTTACTTCTTAATTCTTCCACCCTGTTCTTTACTTTATCTCTTTTTCCCTTCTCACGCAGTGCTGACCTTTCCCTCGCTGACTGCAGAAACGAAGAGCAGCTGATTTTCACTCTTGGTTCTTTCTTCCCCACAGCACCCAGAAGAACTTGGTATTTGAAGCCAATGTCTCACAGATCTGTCACCCTTCTGGTCAGTGGGGAAACTCATTTTCAGACATTAAGAGTATTGTTCTTTTATACACACAGCATGGTTCTCCATGTGACTTTGAATCTCCATGTGATTGCTGTATTCAGTCTGATTCAGCAGGCCAGCACAGAATGTTAGGCTTGAGCTTCTGACTCAAGAGAGCCAAAGAAGCGGGCACAATCTGCCATGAAGGACAACACATCTTAACACAAACACAAAACCTGTATGTGCATCTGACTAACTGGGGGGGGGAAGTATCTATTTTTGAGAGATAGTAACTCTTTAAAGGGATACTGTCCAAGACTGAAGACAGGTCTTAACAGTGTTTGTGTTACCTATGCAATAAATGCGTCCAGAGCTAGCAGGATGCATCATCCTGTTAGTATTTCACTGAACAATGCTCATTTTTCTAGCCCTTTTTTCCCCCAAGCTTACTTCTTCTTCTTTCTCAAAAAACAGGAATAAACTCTTCTCAAAGTGAATTAATAACTCAATATTCAACCACTATCATCCATCTATCATTAAAGTATCTATATATACTTTTTTTTTACATAATACAGCACATGAAATTCATAAAATGGGAACCACTGATGTCTTAACACGAGAAACACAGCAAAGCTAAAATACAATTAAGGGTGTAATACAGCACTATAACCTGGGAGATGAGAACCATCTAATCTGGAAGAGAATGGTTATGTATCAGCTCTAGTGACTCCTGAATCACATCCCATTTCATGTTCCGTAATATTTCTGGTTCGGTCCAGATACCTTTTTTTTTTTTAATGTTATGTTACATTAAAAATATTGAAAAAATTCTGAAGCCCATTCAGCCATCATGAATCAGAACTTCATTTTACTACAAGATGACGGATGACCTCTTCTGAGCTGTTTTTCTGCTTTGTGTTCTTATTTAAGAAGAAAAATTGAGTGAGATGAGTTTACCTGAATCAACTGACCATACTTGACAAGGTTCCTCTGTAAAACATACTCCTTCTACATAGATATAGATACAACATTATACCTTCCGATTCACTTACAGGTACAAATATACCTGGCTTGCTTATTATGAGACAACTAAAGGACAACAAACTTTTTACAGGTAACTCTGAAGTACAAAGTAGAATTCTCATAATGTATTATGTTCATGATCCCTGCCACAAGTGACCAAAATAAGCAGTACAGGATTGCTAATAAACGGTTTCATTTAAGTAAGAGATTCTTACGTACTGTTATGTAATGCTCAAAATGCTACGGTAACTCTAAAACACACAAAGCTAAGAACAAGTACGAAGGTCAAAGGTGGGTGGCCTTTTCTTTTATTAATATTTATTGCATGTGTTTAGCCAGCCTTTTCAAACTTTGTAGTTAATGTGGTTCTCCACTTTCTACTGTCAAGCCAATGTATTTTATAGCATGGTACTGGATACCAGCCAACAAAAACAAAGCCTGAGACAGTGTGGCTCAGCACTGAGGGGGATTGCTAAGTTTCTAACTTGTCAAACACGCACAGCACACTTAAAACCACCATGGCACGTGCTCCAGAGCAGGCAAAAGAAACTGCCATTAAATGCAGCCCCATAAATATTCTGAAACCGTAACACGTCTCCAGAATATAATTTGTTAAAAACTAAACAAATACAAGCTCTGAACATGCAAGTAATTTTATTAATCCACTGGCATATAAACCTACTTTGTAAGAAATAATAAAAACTACTTATGCAGATTTTCAGATTATTTTAGAAATGGGCAATACTTTAAAAAGACCAAAATACTGAATTCCTGAACTAAATCCTAATAATTTTTCCCAATCATATAATCCTAAACAAGTAAAAATTCTAAACAACTATACAAAGGGATCATCGTAGACTAGGTCTTAAAATTGGGAGTGTGGGGGAAAGGGGAATCTTTATCATACAAAAATAATTATTTCTTAAAGAGCATTTATCCTTCGATGCCTCTAACCTTCCTACTGTTTAAACTTAGAATAACTGAGGTAGACATCTTTATCACTGGAAATGCTAAACATCAAATTCCAGCTCAAAGAAGGTCCTACCTCCCAGCTCTCCAGGCAAATAAGTGTGTTAATAGCAGGAAAAGAAGAGTTTTCCTGGCTTGGCCTACCTACACACATAGGTAGGTACCCACCTACCAATACTGAACTTTACACAATTACAGAATGGTTGCAGTTGGAAGAGAGCTCTGGAGATCACCTAATTCAACCGCCACGCTCCAAGCATGGTCAACTACTACAGATAGCTCAGGACATTGTCCAGTTTGGTTTTGAATATTTCCAAGAATGGAGACTCTACAGCCTCTCTGGGCAACCTGTTTCAATGTATGACCACACACACCACAAAAAAACCCCCTGAAAACTAAAAAAAAAAACCCAAACCAAACCATTTTCTTATGTTTAAGTGGAATTCCCTGTAATTACTTTTGTGCCTATTGCCTCTTGTCCTGTCACTGGGCGCCACTGAACTTTGCTTTATTTGCTTCACCCTCCTGTCCCCCTTCAAGCATTTATACATAAGATCCCCCATGAGCCTCCTCTTCTCCAGGCTAAGCAATCCTAGCTTTCTCAGCCTTTCCTTCTGTGCCAGATACTCCAAGCCTTTAATCACTTTTGCAGTCCTTCACTGGACTCACGCTAGTATGTTAATCTCTCTTTTGTACTTGGAGCTCAGAACTGGACCCAGCACTACAGATGTGTCTCACCAGGGCTGTGTACAGGGGAATAATGGCCTCCCTCAACCTGCTGGCAACACTCTTTTGCCTGATGCAAATGCCCATGGGCTTCTTGCTGCCACTTTCTGCTTCTCTGAGATAGAAAGGGGATTTGCCATTCCACAATCACTTTTTCAGAATAACATCTCATTTTAAGGTCATGCCCTGCAATGGAACCCAACACAAACAAGGTGGTACTTCAGTTTTAATTGCCCCTGAGACAGGAGCTCAGGCTGGAAGCAATAACATCAGCAGTTAAGAGCAAACTGCAAGCTCTCACACCACTTACCAAGGTGGTTTCATGCTTGGTAAGAGAAGTAAAAAAGCAGGGAATTAAATTGCATAACATTGCTTTATGGAAACCTAGCACAAAAGACTTGACTAACTGTAAGTACTGGTTGTAAGGAAATCCTGTGGATGACAGCTTCAAGACTCAGAAAATACGAACACCAGAACAACAACAAAAAACTTCAGTTAACTAATTCTAGATTCAAACATTTAACGCAGAAAGATTTAACCTGTTTCTTATAACAACTAAAGCTGAAACAAGACAAATCTATGTAGATTCTGAAATCCAAAAGATTCCAGGTCATATCTCAGCTTTTCAAATGGAAAATAATGTCTTATTATAACAAATAAGAATGATAAAATGCAGAATGTATCATCACATAAACATCTTCAATATTTGAAAAAAAGATTTCTGTAATGGCTGGATGTTTTGGACAGTATATCTTTGGAGCATGAAGTCCTGGAAGCCTGTCATAAAAATCCTGAAAATAATTTTATCCATGAAACTGACATGGCCAGTCAGTTTTCTGCAATCTGGATGAAAATCTGGACTCGATGATCTTAGAGGTCTTTTCCAACCTTAATGATTCTATGATTCTATGACCTAAGTGCTGCAGAAGCGTATGGTGATTCCTATTTATGTCAAAAATATGAAAGTCCTTGGAATTTTTTGGAAAATGGTGAAACTTGGTATCATGCCAGTTCTGCAGCAAATTATGACCTCCATATAGTTAATAAAATTTTGCTAAGAACAAAAGATTGGCGGTTTTCTTGGGTTTTGTCTATATATAAAGGTAGTTACATTTTGTTGGGTATCAGTCAAAGTTTCAACTGAAATGCAAAAAATAAGAAATCAAAGCTTTTGTACAGCTTCAGCTCACAGACATGTAAAATGTTGTTATAGGAATACAAGAAGACAGCGATGGAGGGAAATCTTAATTTTCCCTAGCTCTCTTGCAGCAGAGTGAAGGATGATAGAGGTGAATAATACTTTCAAGAGACATTATATATGCTCTCCTTATTTTGTTACATAACGGGCAACCTTACATTTTGGTAGATTCAAAAGATATTAGTGAGATTAAGTGACTGTTCAGGCTCTGGAATGTGGCAGAAAAATACTTTAGACATAAGAATTAATGTTTATGTGCAGGCTATACAGACTCTATAATATGTAGGAACTAGGAACGCTTGCTGTATTTGCTCAGGTTTTTTTCTTAATATGCTTTATCTATGTTTTCCATAGTGCATCCCTCCAAAGCTTCTCAGAACTCCCATAATGTCTGCCAATCCCTGTCTGCCAGAATGTGAAACATCTCTAACCCTTCCTAGTACCTCTTACTAGAATTTATTAATCTTTCCTCACCTTCCTACCTCCAACCTGTACTGATCCCCCTGTGACTTCTCTTCCCATCCTAGATCCACACTATCCATGCTGTAAAACTGAATGTTTTTACCTGAAGTGTGGGCCAGGGACTGAATTTTACCTTCGCTGCTGCGGTCTTGAACCATCTTTATAAGCAAAGATCCAGGAGAGTTCTTTCAGTCCTTGACATAAGTCTGTAGTTTTATGACCTTAAGCTTCATGGTTTCATCTTAGGGGTAAATTTTCCATTCCTATGCCACAAATCATTTTAATCTTTTCTTGCTGACCTTGTAAAATGCCCTCTCTGCATTGTTTACTCCTGTTGGGGTGTTACCCAAGTGCTCTGGACATTTTCAGTTGATGTAATTAGCTTCTGCTTGCTGAGAAATCTCCTTCAGTTATTCTTCACTTTGCCTGTTAAACACAGGGTATATTTCTAGGCCAGAATAAATGTCCCATGCCGTGTTACAGAAAATTATGTTTCAGGCTTCAGTTCCTCATTTAGACGCACTGCTGTTAAATCCCATCAAAGCATTTATATGCATAGTACCAGCAAAGCCGTGTGCGTAGTTGCCTAGTGAGCTAACCCAGATGGAGAATAACCTAACAGACAAATTAATTGGTGTAGTTTACTGTTTACCTGCAGCAACAGCTCTGCTTATATGATACAAAGGGAAACACACAGGTGAGAACAGACTATTAGGGGTGAGACTATTTATGAACCACGCCAGAACTGCACATGAGCTGGGACTGCATGTCTCAGAAGAAATGCAGGTGGAATAGCACACAAGGGAACAGTGATATCATCACTTTTGCCTGCCACCTTTCTACGTACTTAGGAGTTTTATGGTTTAAGATTACCACATATTATTAAGCTTTTAAGTTATTATAGGTAAAACTTTCTAAAACTGGAGTTTATTTTAAAAGAATTGGGAGTCTGAAGTGAGTATAGTGCTTAGTTTAAAAATAAAGTAAAAATTATGTATTGTTCGGGTAATTAATATTTCCTATTTAAAACAATAGTATAGCAACTTCAGAAAAAGGTATGGCTAGTTTCAAGAACAATCAGTAATATGTTCTTATTTTATTAGGCAGTTCTTTAAGAAGATTGCAAAAACAGATGTCTTCAAAATTGTGGAGATAATTTTTTAATTGACTTTCAGTTTAAGTCAGTATTACAAGACAATCTGCTACCTGAAAATAATTACAAAGGCCTACTATCAATAACACCCACTGAATCTGTTCTAACCTCTTTCACAGTCACAATGAAGAAGGTAAATTTGGAGTGTTTCTCTTTCTGTTAACATTTATAATATTTTCCGTACCTAACTTCACAAAAATATTTTCACAATCTTTTTCCAGTATTTCGCAATTCAGGCTACTGTGTTTGTATATGCAATAGACATTGCCAAAGGCTTTTCAGATTGAATTAACAGCAAAAGTACCAAACAGCTTTTAAATCATTACTAGTAATCGTTTTTTTAAGTGCTGTATTTTCAGATCTTACGGTCATGAAGCTGGCCATGTCAGCAATCTGGATGAAAACTACCTACAGAAAACTACCCTGAGAGGGTGGAAATCTCTACTGAATGATGCTGACGTGCACCTAATATTCATACTATCTCTGTGGTTGGTGTGCAGCCAACATCCCACTTGTAAATTGGAAAAAGCAAAAGTGATTTCCTTGCAAATTACCACTAGAAAAAAATACTGCTAATTCCAGATAAATACTGAAAATGGAAAGGGAACATGCTAATCCTAGGCTTTCACACATCTCTAACTGTTGAAGCAAGAATTCATGGGATTTTGATGTTTCCTGCACATGATGTTTCCACTGAGTTAAAAAAAAAGTTTGATTTAGATACTAGATTTAGATATTTAGATAAAGTTCTGTAATCCTAAGGTGAAGTTGCTGGTGTTTTGACAGTTATGTTTGGAAATCAGGTGCAAGTAAGAGAGCGTAGACTTGACTCTCAGCTAGAACAGTCCTTTCATAGAGTGGCAGGCTTTTCTCCTGTAAATTGTCTACAGTCATAAATCCTTAAATCAACAGGAATGAGTGCAAAAGTAACCCATTGTCTCCTACTTTGCTATTAGCAAGGTCAGAGAACAAGAGATGAAATGTCCCAGTGCTTTAGCAGTAAAGAATAAACACCAATGGAGAGAAGTGGGTGGGACTTACCTCACCAAACTTAAGATGTCTACACCTCTAATCTTTAGAGGTCTACTCTTTAATGCCTAAAAACTTTTGCCTTCCTTTATAGTTAACAGAGAGAAATAAGCATTTTACAGTGGCCTTCATCTAACCTATTTTAAATATCTATTTTAGGATGGATGTGTTTATTTTTCTCTGTTGATTAGAAAAGGAGCCTAGGGTGACTGGATCAGCTGTAGACATCTATATTTGGTCAGGTGAATCCCTGCAGCCTACAATGGCCAAAATAACTATGTAAGAAAAACAGAAAACTAATGAGGATCTATATTACAGCATGTTGTGCTACTTACATAAAACTCTCCAGTTCAAGGATAAAGGATCCTGGAAGCCAAATTAAATACTCCTAGTGCAGAAAGAATACAGCAGATACAAACTCCTAAAACTGTCCAACAAATCTTTAAAATCTTAGCTTGAAAGATCAGGTCTAGCTCTGGAGATACGTAAAAACTGAATAAGGATAAAACAGAAACACACAGAGCCTATATTCACCCTTATTGCTTACCCCTTTCCTAACCTACAATCTAATAAATAATTCCTTCAGAATCTGTTTGGAAGCTATACTATAAAAAAGTGACAGCAAGAGCTGCTGCTCTAGGAAAATATTTTCAGTTAGGAAAAGAAAAACTTAAACAAACCTTCTCTCTTTTCTATGTGCAAGCTTTGCTTCAGTGGCCATGACGGTATGTGATGGGCTCTGTTTGAACAGCGCTGCTCGTACTTGCTGCGCTTGGCTGTCCAGACAGCCAGATAAGCAGCATGTCAGCAGGGAAGATAGTGAACGCGTAAAATGACATTCTGATTGTGGTCATGGACTCTGTAAGGCCAGGTCACCACAGCAGTGACCAAATGGGGCTTTTCTGACTGAACTGAATATTTAACTGTAATTTTTACAAATTCCAACATTGCTGGAAAAAACAGCCAGTCCGTCAAAATCAGTGCAAATATGCAACTAGTGCAACTAGTTTATTTCACATATCTCTTCTGTCTTTTCTACTGTAAAACCCTACATATTCATGGTGAAGAACTGCTTGTGCAATGCAGTATCTTTTAAACACGTAGGAGCTTAAAACATAACTAAGCAATACCACTTAGGAAACCTAACTGCTTATTAGTTGGGGGGGGTGTGTGTTAAGAAATAGTGATTACCTTTCAAATTAACATTACCCATTACCTAAGCCTAGTTACATCACATTATCTTTATATTTGAGACTGGTAACCAATTTCAACCTTGTGCTGGAGTGAGGGATCAAATCTCAGGGTGCCTTCCAGGTTCATCTTCTATAGTTCTGGAACTTGCACAACATTAAGTCCATCTGACTTTAGTGATACGTCTTCCCAGAAGAGAAGGGAAATTTACAAAGTCATTTGAGAAAAAAACTGTACTTATTTCAAAGGACTGCTAGATCTTTAAATAAAACATTAAAATATTTGGATGCTAACAGCTAAAGACAGCCTCCCACTACCACAAAATCTTTCAACAGTTGTTCCCCATCCCTGTTTGGCTACTGACGCTTTTAAACAACTTCTATAATTAGGAAAGATATTAAAGCAGTGGCTCTCAAGCTTTTCCATTTTATAAAGAAGGTGTGGAACCATTTAGAAACTTCAGATACTTAGACTGCTGTACAGGGGATACAAATCTAGTCTTCGTAGAAATCTTCATGGACATGTTTGAAGTCGCCCACAGTTTTCATGGACTGAAAGATTCTCTGCAACTGCTTATGAAATACATCCCAGGAAGAATGCATACACTACTTGTTAAAAGAGAGGAAAATGCCTCAGAATATACTGAAAATCTCATGATGCTGGTCTGCAGGAAAAGCCCATAAGCATTCTAACTTACAGGCAGCAGAGTGACTCCTGCCTGTCTTCAAGATCGCAAAGCTTCAAAAGGAAACACTTACTTCCTCCCCTCTCATGCCCTTATCCTCTATAAAGTTCAGAAACAGGCCTAAGAGAGTTTTAAGCAAATGTACCAGCACATTTTTCCCCAAATGTACCAGCACATTTTTCCTCAATTTACTTTCTGTCCAATTCTATGCAACCAGAATTTGGGGGGGGGGGGCGCAGAATCAGAAACTCATTATTCTAATCTGAAGCGAATAGCAATCTCACCTGCAGAAATACCACTATTTCTACATAATAATCAAGGATCATCAATTATGATGGTTGACCTGCAGAATGGAAAGTAAAATCAACCAATAAAGTTAGCATAGTAAGGAAAGGCTTTTATATAGATAGGTCTTTCCTTCTCCTACAGTCACCTTGATTTCTCTGCAGAAGATCTACGTGAAACATCAGCTACGCTAAATGTCTGCTCCCCTCCAAGTACAACACAAGTTCTCGATTAAGCATCATAGAAAGATAATGCTGCTCAGAGACAACATTAATTCCACTACACACTCCATAATCTCTTTTCTCTGGTGTCTTAGAGCACAGTGGTGATCCAAAAGCCAACGACTTGGCTTGCCATGCTGCTGTATCTAGGAAAGGCTGGTCTGCCTCCTGGATGCACCCACTGATCAGGGGAGGGGAAAAAACACAGACTGAGTAACTCTTACCATACTGCTGTATTTTTAATTAAAAAAAAAAAAAAAAGATTAAACAACAGATTTAGAACTATGTCATTTCCAAATGTCTCTGAAGCTGGACAACAAATGCTACCAGTTTGCTTCCACCTTGTTTCTTCTTTTGATCAAAAAGATGGTTAACACTCACATGTTGATACTATGCATGCTCTGATAAAAAAAAAAAAAAGGCTGCTCACACAATGAAAATATACTAATATTATATTAAAAATCTACTTTAAACCCCAATTGCAAAAATCTTCAGGTTTGAGATTCCCCTGGAGCTCTTCCAAGGAAGAGAGCCAACTACAATAAATAAGGTGGGAGGTTAGGGAATATCTAGAATGCAGTGACCTGCTATCATTAGATTTAAAATACTCATGAGAATACAGTAGTAGAGAAAACAACAATAATGTTTTTCCCTTGTGAAACATGACTTAGAAAATGTATGGAAACATACAATAGAAAAGGGACCAGAAACGGATAAAATTTACTATTTTCTATGTAGAAACCAGAAATATCCTAAAAACATTTTCAGAGGCCAATAATTTAAAGCAGGATCTCAATATGGAACATATGGATAGCAATGCTGTATCACTTACCTTTCAAGGTACAGCTATAAGATTTATTCTTAGAAGTGAACTGAGCCACTGAACAACACTTTCCTTTTTTGATTAATAGAAAAAGTGACTTAATCAAGGCGGCAAACCGTTTTCCTTATAATTGCAAGGTAGGGCATTTTCAAGCACCTGCTCTGTTGAAATTACAGCCACACTTTCATCACAGTATATCGCAAAACTAAGGCAGACAACCTTCACATACACCCCCCACTTCCCATTACGGTGATGAAACCTGGACAGTTTATTTCTCTCACATACCTCAAACGTCTAGTGACAGCTCCCCTAAAACAAAGTACATGCTGCTGCAGGATATACAAAGGGAAGGACCACATTGTCTTTACATATATGAAAGCAGAGAATAAAAATTGACAAGTTACCTCACTATAAAAGAAAACACATTCCTGTGATTCACCTTTTATACTAGATTTTTTTTTTTTTACTTTAATAAGCACAAAAATTTATGGGACCCTAAATATTGTATTTACTTCCTTATTGTGGAAAATGTGGATTTTCTTTTCAAAAAGAATAAATGGCTTTAAAAAAAAACCCAGAAGTAGCATGATGATCTCTTCCAGAAGTTAAAAGAATTTATTTTTCTTAAATTCAAAAGCTTTAAATCTTAGTGAAATGGGCCACAGTGGAAAAGCCCTTTACTATATTACTGCACCTTATAAATAGTAAATGATATCGTTTGAGGTCAAGGAAGGAAATACTGCAATCCATATCAACTGTGCATAAAGGATGCTGAAAGTTTCATATTCCTTATTCCTTCTCTCCTTTTCACTCTTTAATCTAAAAATAAGCTTTATTTATAGCTTGTCTCAGAAGACCTTCCTGAAACATCCCTTAGAGATATTTTCAGAAGTATTTAATAATTTAACTTTTGCTTACATTTGAGAAACTAAGAAAATAATGAAGAATCCTCCTAACAGAAACAGGTTTCCCAAAACAACCATAAAGCTATGTTTTTGGACTGTTGCTTACCTACAAAAACCTGCGGGATATTTTAAATACTTGCACATCTCATTTTATAATGTACACAATCTCATCATCTTGGCTCATTTTTAAATTTAATTATTACTTAGATTTTCATTTAAAAATAGCAATTTCTGTAATTGTAGAACTTTTTTTTTTTGTTTTTCAGTGCCCACTCTTGCTTGGCAGTAATGGGGCGTACTACTACTTCTCTCCATATGGGGAAAATCACTGCTCTACTGCTGCCAAAATCAATCTTGTCTGCAATAAGGATAACTACTGGGTGATCTCTTTGAACTAGCCAAATGAATGATAGACATGTGAGAGTGATTCAAGTGGCTATCCACAGCTATTTTAAATTAAATTGACATGGGGGAAATGTTGCATACCCAACTCTGTTTCCCATACAGTAGGTATTTATAACTGGTTCCCATGAAGATCTCATACTTGCATAACCAAACCAAGAATTAGGAATAAACCCTCCCTGACTGGCATCTGACAACTAAATCTCCCTTCCATTCCAGAATGAGAGTGCAGTTACAGACATCCCAAAAGATGAGTCCTCATCCCAAAGCAGCTACAGGTCTTCCTTCCTCTCATACTACCTGAGGAAAGGAAAGGGAAGGGAAATGGGGACTCTGTGTTTCTTTGCATACACTTTGTACCCCTGATCTGGCAGTTGTATTTCCTGACATCTGTTTAAGTCTCCTCATCCATCTAAATGGAGTGAAGAAACATTCTGCATGCAATTATAAATCTTTCACATAAAATAAGCCTCAAATGCTCAAATTGAGAAAGTGTAATATAAATATATTTTCTTGTGGATATTTGAGGTGAGACCAAAAGAACCGTTCACAGGTACTACTGTCAAGACAGAAGAAACAGAAAAACTATGAAAAAGTTGTACATGCATAACAGGATTTTTTAAATTTCAGTTCTTGTTAAAAAGAGAGGAATTCTGTACAGTTTAGCATACATAACTATGGTCACAGTACAAAGCCCTCATAATTTCCAATCACACCTGTACACACTGAGCCAGAGTAAGGCTTAAGTACTGCACGCAGAGCATCAGCTTCCTTATGAGAGTGGGAGAGGCAGGAGCTCCCACCCCTGAGTTTTCATCTAATCTGCAGTAAGTAAATGACCCTGCCCGTAACCTGCAACATGGGTAATTTCACTCCTTGATAAACTCCTGGAAGAAAAATCCAGAGTGCTATTAATTGTAAAATTCCTGTGCTTGCATCAAGATATCTCTAAGTCACAGATCACCGGAGGCAGAACAGGATAGCCAGAGAAGCGTCACTGTGTATTTGCCCTGTTCACATCTCCTCCTGCCAGCACACTGCTACTAGCCAGAGACGGAGCCCGCGGTCTGCACCACTTCTGACATTTATTTAATTTTTCTTCAAAAAGTATTGTTATTTATCCAAGAAGCTTGAGTTCTACAGAAGTCTCAATGCCTACATGCTGTGATGGCATTCAATAGTGGACACAACAATATAGTCACTAGTTTAGCCACAGACTAATATATGAAATGAAAAGCAAATTAATGTTCTATACCCAGCCACAACAGCAGAGACTAATCAGACTGTTAGTCCATTAGTAAAACCACAAGGTTTCACTCCAGCAGCTCTGAAACAGTAATGGGTTTTCCCATGAAAACTTGAAAGAGAAGGTGAAAAAAGGTTTGTGTGGTATGATGGAAAGGAATGTCAGACAGAGCTTTGGTCAAACATTCCCATTAAATATTTTCCCATTACCCCCCAGGTTCATTCACAGGCCAATTGCACTGGCTATTTACCAAGGAGGTTTAAGATAATGTTTACTGCTCTTTAGTGGTTTTCAATTTTCTAAGCTTGCCGGCATTTCCTTTAAAAAAACCTTGTGAAATTAAAAAAGTAAACACATTAATAGTTTATGTTTTCTCTTCACAGTACATTTTCTGTTGTTCTGATTATATACGTTCTACCACTAAACTGGTATACAATTGCCCTCAAAAAGTCTTATTATTTTCATTTTATACTTGAAATAAATCACTAATGATGCCTTTTTTCTTTAGCAATTTGGACTAAATCCAACCGAAATCACTGAAATTATTTTCATGAGGAACGAGAGTAGATCAAGCTCTTTGCAGAGACAGACAGTGGTGTGTTTGTGCTTTTACTACACGTATTGGCATAGTAACTTAATCTATGCAATGCCTAAAAAAACCAAAACCAGAAACATTGAAATTACATATTTAAGCACTAGATAACATACAGAAAGTAAAGTAGTATGATATTTAGTTACAGAAGAAAAACCGAAGTCTTAGACGTTACGTGTTTATCTTTAATTACACTAACTGCTATCTGCATTTTTGAGAGAGTATAAGGGAAAAATGGAAACCAGGAAAGTAGTCCATAGAAAGCACGTAATTAATGCACTGCTGAAAAAATGCTGTGATAAACTACACACAAGATATTCATCTACCAATTTATAGGCCAGTGATCTTTCCAACAAACAGCATGTACTGCTTACAAAATACAAAAGCCATCTTCTTGAAAATTCATTTGTTTTTAGCATGCCTTTATGCATTTAATTTCATCAAACACTGCAATTTGAGAAGAACGAGAAAAGAACATTAATGAAAAAGCCAAAAGATACAAACAATAGAAATATCTTGAAAAAATACACTGCTTTTATTTTATACCATCACTTATAGTAATTTTTATTCTTTTAGATTCAGGTTGATATGCTTAACTGTGTTTTTCTTAGATGTGTAGCATTGAACCCAGAAGCTAGACAGACTGATTGTAGAGGTATTATTAGTGCTAACTCACTGAAAATTATGTCATAAGATCAGCAATTATAAGTCTCAATTTTTCACCTAGTATTTCCATTATTTTCATTTGATCCATTAAATCCAAAGCAGGAGAATGACAGTCTTAAATTTTATAACGACAAATGAAGAAAAACAGCAGCACTAAAACTCTATAGAAAAAAGTAATTTATTACAGTCTTAAAAAAGTACCATATAAATATCAGCACCTATATAAATTTATAGTATAAAATTATGAACCTGCTGAGATTTGTACACATACTTAAAATTTTACTACGTGAGTGGCCCCCGTGGAGTCGCTTACTGACCCCTAATTTTGTTTTTCCAACAATTTCCTACTGTTGGTTCTCAGCTCCATGTCTCTTTTGCATTTTGAAGCAGAAGAACAGAAATTTACTTCTCAATTCTGAGAGAAACTGATAGCAAAACAGTATTTTCTGGACTCTCCTACAGCATCATCTACCTCAGCAGGTAAACAGACCCTCTATTTGAGAGAATTAAAGAACCGTTTTTCTGGGAGACAAAGTTAGCAAATGAAAATTTTATTTCCTTTGAATGCAAAACAGTTAGGTTGGTGAGCAGTAATTCTCACAATTTAATTTCTTTCAGAGATACAGGATCCACCATTAACAAGCTTCTCATTCTTGCAGTCCTAAAGCTCAAGTGAAGTTTCTGTACACTGTTACTGACTTTATCACCACTAAATGGAAATGCCATCATGACCACATCCAGACACTTAGCTCTAAGGAGTCCAAATTCATTGTGAATGGAATTGGTAAGCTATTTGTTTCCTGTGCCCAAGGACAGAAGAACTCCTACAACAATCTACGTCTTGCACTTTATCTTATGTAGTTGTTTTCCTTTTCTCTGTCATGAAGTTTCAGAGGGGATACTGAGGCATTCATGGTTTGTCTCAGAAAAAGGTTATAAATACTCAGTTATAGTACTTGTATTAGAAAACAAAAATCCCCTAGAAATCCTCATGAGATAAGTTGAGGCTTCGAATGTTCCATAGGAGAAAAATTTAAAATCCAATTTATGGTATCTTTAGAGAAATTCTTTAGTACTAAATAAAATTTCCAATGTCATATAAAAAGTGTATTTAGAATATATGTTTAAAATAAAACCTGAGTTTTTTTCCCCCTCCAGAAAAAACACGTTTTCTGCTTTGACACGAATTCTGCATTTTTACTTTGCAAGACTGCTGCCACAGAAATGATGGATATAACAAATACATCTGTAAGCAGATTTTGCTTCACTATGAATTAGAAGAGAAAATGGGATTTAAAAAGAAAAGTAAATACTAATGTAAATTCTGTATAAATTATCTCCAGCACAAGGGGTTTTGGTCTGCTGTGCCAGGAAAGACTGCTGTGCTGGGTTAAGAAAAGTGCAGAAGGAGAAAACGGTATCCTGAAACAAAGCGACAAAGTTTCTATCTGACAGACTGCAACAACTAATGGGACTTAAGCATACATTGCCACACTTAAGCAATGGCAATTCTGTTTGAATTTCTCCCACTCCTGTTTGTTATAATCTATAAGCTTACTTGTGTACACCACAAGAGTGAAAGGATGTTTCTTCAGCTATGTTATTAAGCTTTTTCCTTCTGTACAAGGGAATAGGTAGGCAGTTCAAGCTGTACACAGACCCTCCTGTATTACAGATTCACAATTTTAGTTTTTTATATTACTGGTGAGAATGGTATTTTTGATGGAGGGATTCCTAATTATGCCTTTCTTTTGCCACAAAATTGTTGCATTTACACAAGCTAGAACCTATTGAAATACATTCTATAGTAACCACAAGTCTAGTTTCAGGGACAAGTAGGAGTTTTGTCACAATATGGCATTTCATCATGATAATTGGTGGAGTAAACAGCAGAAACATGTAAGAATTTTAGGATTCAAGCCTCACTTCACAGATCTAGAAGGGTTCACAGAAATCCCTGACAAATGCAATGGTAACACCAAAGAAAGGATCTCCTAGTGCTTGAACACCTTCTCCCAAGATTTTATTTTTTTTAATTGAAAGGAGAATAGCGCCTATTTAGGTCACTTTACCTCTATCTCTTAAGTATGGATTAGAAAAATTACAGTACTGTTAGTAGATCATTACCTGTAAAATAGGAAAAAAGCATACGAATATGATTTAATTCATATTTTGAATAGTTGAAAAAAGAAAACTAAAATACATACCGCATCTGTAACTTCAATCTCATACAACTTCTGGAATGTCTCCCGAAAAAAGAAAAAAAGCTTCCCACTGCCACCACCTTTCTTAACAGAGGTGCCTGTGACGAGTATTTTATCATCTGGGCTGAAACAACAATCTGTCCTGTTGAAGAAAACAAATCATCATATTGGGCAAATCAATAATTAAGATATAGGGAACTTATATATAAATTGCACTCCTTAAAATAATCCTTTCTATTTGTTAATCCTTTCAAGATAAAGCTTAAAAAAAAAATCTTTTGTCAGCTGTCATCTATTACTATAGTTAACAGACACAGTTCACATGCACAATTACAAGCTGCGCACAAAATGCGCATAACTGGCAGATCCAATAAAAATCCTCATCCCAACAAAATTCTCCTCTGCTCAAAAGTCTTGTAAACTTTTCAACATGAGAAACAAACAAAAAAAAAGTATTTTCAAATCTGGTTATCATCATTAAGTAAAAAAATAAATCAATCATGAAATCTGTTTTTGCTGACAATACATTCTTCAATGATGCAAGGCAGTCTGTTTATACAGTGGCCAAAAATGTTTGTCTGTTTACTTTTCCTCTATGCTAGAAATTGCCGTCAAGACTGAGCTGTCCATGACCTGCCCTTCTAAGATTTTATTTCAAAAGTATAATTTCTCCTTAGAGTTGGATTTGGCTGTGCTACAGCTATAGAAATGCAGGTAATACCAATAAAAATATTAAATACAACACTTAGCACTATGCAGTACAATATAGTATTTTAGTACCAAAGAACAAAGTCATCAGCACTTCTAACATCATATCCTGAATTCATACCATGCACCTTCATGTTACGTCTACTTTTCAATCCAGCTCTTTTTTTATTACTCATAGACCAAATAAGAATGAGGATTACTTATATATCTCATTACACAAACGTAAGGCAATGAACTGGCCTCCTCCTGAAAAGTTGCTAATCTAATTAGACATAAGACATATGAGACTGAAAAATGGCATAAACCAAGGAAAGCTAGCTATGAATTACCACAAAAAATACGAGATCTTTTAAAGCAACCTGAAGTCCTAAAATAGCCAAGAATCCTCATTGCACAGTCCTCCCTGTGCAGTCCTTTCTGCACAGTTCTGGACCTAGTCAGAACTGAGGAGGAGAAATCTGGTAGACTCCCTCCCGTTCAGCACAACTACTGCTATTTCTACTACCTGGAATAAATTAGAGTACTTACATTGGAAAGAAGCTGGGCAGTCTTTCCGCTGAATTAAGAGGCTTTTTAAATTGTCTAATATCCCATGTCTTTAAAGTATCATCTCCTATGAAACAAAAGGGACAAAGGTTAGCAATAAAGCATTTAAGTCAAGAATTCAGACGTGCAGAAAATTTCATCCTCTAATTCAGACACAAAAAGAACAGAATGATATGGTAGAAGCATTCAAAATGGGGATGGTTTGGAAGATTTTTGTCCCTAAATGACTATGAAAGTGTAAGGACGAGAAGTTCTATCTGCTGCACTCCCGTAGATCAGAAACTTCTCCTCAGAGGCTCAACTTCATCATAGCAATCCCTCCTACCAAAACCAATATCCACAGTGGAATCAGATTCCCCAAACACTCATTTATTTTGTGTTTGTGAGCGTTAGTGCTTTGCTACTAGGAGTAAACTTAACTTTTAACATATCAAAACAAATTAAAGTGTTACCATGGATGGTCTAGATCAAAAACTAAACAAATTTTATGTGTCTGGTTTCTACCTGCCCTGAAAAAATGATCAGGAAGAATGGAAGGCACATGAAGTCTTCCGCCTTTAGCAGGCAAAGAGCAACAAACTGGAATCTCAGTACAGAGAACAGGCCCTAGAATCAGTCAGAAATCCTTGGGGAAGGGGGAGAAGGGAAGCAAGTGAACCCACACTTGCTATAACAAAACATTTTCGCACCGCTCCACACCACCTTTGGCCATAAAAGCCAAAATAGAGGTTACAGCAAGACATTTATAGCAATTCTCATCTGCTCAAGATAAAAATGGTGTGACTGTAGGCCAGTGTAAGTCAGGCTGTTTATTCCTTTTCAAAAAGTTATGACATATTAACAAAGTGAGAAAGAGGGGGGGGGGGGGGGGGGGGGAAGAGATTAGTTAGTTGTTCTCAGAGAGATATACATCTCTGCTGATCATCCCTCTGGGATACATATTCCCAACATGAAACAAGCTACAGAATTTGAGCTTTGAAGCACCTGACTCAGGCACTTAGAGATCTCCTTGCATTTGACATCTGTGCCTCAGTGCTTTCAAGGGTGAAAAGAAGAATTTTCAAACAAGAATTCTCTCTAAAAATATCCAGAGATTAATTTTAGACAAAAAATTACAAAATCTTTGTGACCTAGGAGGAAAAAGGAGGCAAGTGACTGGTAATCCACAGAACTGCTTCCTTCCAAAGCACAGAACTTGCAGGGAAATAATTTTGTTGTCTAAAAGTATTTTGTGGATTCACAACCTTTGATATCAAGAGCTTAAAGGAGGCCTTGGAAATAAAAATGTTAAAAAAAGTAACATGCTGTAACAAAAGAAATCAAGGCCAGCAGTACCCTTTACAGGGAAAGCAGTAATGTGTGGCCTCGTACATCATGTAAGTTTATATTAAAGACTAGGATAACTCCTTACTACAAAATATTTTTAAGAAGTGGACAACTTAAATAAATGATGTCTAGAGCAGAGTATATTTCTGTTCATTGGAAAGCTAAAAAATGACAAGAAAGAAAAATGTTAAGCCTCTATTTTGGGAATGTCTGTTTTCTTATTGTTTCCCAGTAGACTCCATCCCAAGCACTTCAAAGCATTTGGGCTTGTAATATGAACCCTCCCTTTCCCCTCCCACCCCCAACAAAAAAACACTTATCAGCGAGATGTTATATCTAAAGCACCAGCACTTTATAAATGTATGCAAAGGATACCATTTGGCCACTCTGCAAATCTACTGGATAGGGACAGATCTAAGGCTAGCAGCCAAGGCTGTTCTGTTCCCAGTGGAATAAGCCTTGACATGATCTTCAAGCTGTAGTCCTGCCAGGCTTTAGCAGGAGAGATGCAGTCAGACATTTAGCTCTTCTGCTAACAAGAAAATGTAGTCTGCTGGTTTAAAAAATTAATTTAAAAAATTAGAAGACTCTAAAATGACTCAAAAACTCATTGTTTATTTCAAATCAACACTGTCTTACACTGTGCAGAAATAGATTAAGTATTTGGAAAGGGAGAAATGCTAGTAGAATGACTTGGCCAATGCTATGAAAATCTTACCACCGTTAAGAATTTGCCCAAATTCACTTTTTCTAATTAAAATTTTCTGTGTTGCAAATACGATATTGGTTCCTGAATCTAATCTGCATTTGGATTTGAAATCACTGTCACTAAGAAAACAGACATATTAACTTTCCACAACACCAAAGATTTTTTCCAGTAGCATCCTTCCATTGACACTTAAGGGGCTTCTTTATGAGTGTTGTAGCAGTACTGATCCATTTTTAATTACTTCATACATTGACAAAAATAGTTACCCTTAAATAAAAACATATAAATGGAAGTTGTGCAGTTCAGTATGAAGCATTCAGAATAGCCCACTCAGATCATTCAGTATTTTTATTGATGGCAGACTTCTCCAAAGCCTGGCAGGATTATTCAAAGCTTTTATAGCATTTTTAGTAGCATTTCAAACTCTGTTCTTTGTCATTTTAAAAAGAAGGATACCAATAAACAGGCTCTAGTCTGAAACGATCAGGTCAGACACCATTATGCCGACAGTATTGAGCACTGGATTTATCAAGAGGTAATGATTAGGGGCTAGAAAAACAGTCTTTGGTTGAGCCAGGATAGGCATTTTGCAAATGGCTTTTAGTCAAAATAAGGCCAATGCACTGATACTACAAAGATTTTATCTGATTTTTTTTTTCTTTTCAGAAGATACTGACCAGGAAGACAAGTACATGGATGCAAATGGGCCCAAAAGAAGCAAAAGTGCTGCCAGAAACTCAAAAAGCCTAAAGTCAGCAACAGTCTTCAAGAAGTTCCTATTTTAAAGGGAGAGTCCTGTGTTGAAAGCAAAGTTCAAGGACAGAAATTCACAAAGATCATCGGGGAAAGCAAAGAAACACAGGAAATGAGAATTCAAAAAAGAAAATACAGCAAGGAAAGGCATAGCATGACAAAGCTTAACATGAGGGAGCACCATAAAGCCTTTCTGTGAAGGCTTATACTATAAACATGAGGAGAGGCACTTTACAGAACAAGGTATATTCTTCTGCATTCTGCGTTGGTTCTGCAAGAGGAGCTGTAACAGCTAAAGAATGCCCTTCGGAGGCACTGTGCACAGGTTGGGACCACACTCACCCCAAGCCAAAGACCCTGGGAGGGAAGTCACAAATTGGGGATTCTGCGCTTACACTTGGAAGAGCTCTCACCATCACCTGCACCCATACCAGCCTGGCCAAATATTTAAGTGCATCATCCTCTCTAAACATATGGAAGTGAAGGATACCGGTATCAATATAGGCTGGGGGATGAAGGGATTGAAAGCAGCCCTGCCGAGAAAGACTTGGGGGTACTGGTGGATGAAAAGCTGGACATGAGCCAGCAATGTGCGCTCACAGCCCAGAAGGCCAATCGTATCCTGGGCTGTGTCCAAAGAAGCGTGGCCAGCAGGTCAAGGGAGGCGATTCTGCCCCTCTACTCTGCTCTGGTGAGACCCCACCTGGAGTACTGCGTCCAGCTCTGGAGCCCTCAGCACAAAAAAGACACAGACCTGTTGGAGCGGGTCCAGAAGAGGGCCACAAAAATGATCGGGGGATGGAACATGAAGAAAGGCTGAGAGAGGTTGTTCAGCCTGGAGAAGAGAAGGCTTTGGGGAGACCTTATTGCAGCCTATCAGTCCTTAAAGGGGGCTTAGAAAAAAGATGGCGGCAAACTTTTTAGCAGGGCCTGTTGCAACAGGACAAGGGGGAATGGCTTTAAACTAAAGGGTGGTAGATTTAGACTAGATAAAGGAAGACATTTTTTATGCTGAGGGTGGTGAAACACTGGCACAGGTTGCCCAGAGGTGGTGGATGCCCCAACCCTGGAAACGTTCCAGGTCAGGCTGGACAGGGCTCTGAGCAACCTGATCTAGTTGAAGATGTCCCTGGTCATGGCAGGGGGGTTGGACTAGATGACCTTTAGAGGTCCTTTCCAACCCAAACTATTCTATGGTTCTATGATTCTATACTGGAAGACTTTGAGAAAACCATTTCGGCTCCAAGTGTTACGAATAGTTGACTATACCTATTAAAGTTAATGAATGCATTTTTGGCATTGTTTGAAATGAACATCAGCATTCAGCTCCTGAGAAATATTACTTGACATAAGACCGTCTGATTTTTAAAATGCTAATGTCTGTATTTACCATAAAGTGCAATATATTATTACTCTACACAAAATAGAAAGTCACTATACATGCTGCTGCATAATCCTTGAGTATACAGGAAACTGTACTCAAGGTGTTTCTACTTTTTAAACCAACATAAAAATTAAACTTTTTACTTTTCCTCAAGAACATTGCGAAAAGAGAAATACAGCTAAAACTTAAAACAAACAAACAAAAACATCAAAAGGAAAGACAACAAAAAATGTCGCGCTCAAAGGAAACCACTTATACAGATAAGCTATTCGATAGGCTTAGATGTGAGTATTTTTTCTTGGGTTTAACTATGGTGAACTTATTTTTCTATGTAAGTTTACTGATTAAGATGGCACTGAGTCTGCACACAGTTCATACCACAGAAAATAAATGAACCATCAAACTAATAGCTATCATGAGATTCACGGAATTAATGAAGTCATTGCTTCATATTATGAGAAAACTAACTCCATAAATTCTGTACATACCAGGAGACAAAAGAAGTTTTTTTAGATTTTTATAATAGGACCCCAAGTCCAGTCCTAATGCTTACCTCTTCACTGCTAAACAAAGAAAACGCTCCCCAAATACTATCTTCACTGTATTCAGAAAAAAATTGCTTTCATGGTTACAAGTCTGCAAAAATATCACTTTCTTAAGTTTCTGTCAAGTTACCTCCTAATACCCAACAAGAGTAAGACTGGGAACGCTCATAAGCAGCTCCTTAGCTTTTCATTTTCCCTTGTGCTTGCAGCTGAGCCCTGCCTCATCTCTCTCATATCCAACACAGAATCTACATCAGATGCAGGAAAGTCAATCAGGCTTTCAGTGAAAGTCCCCATTCCCCAAACAACTATCCTCCCTTTGATCCTCAGCACTTGGCAGGTGTGTTAATCTATGAATGCTGGATCCACATCTGCTTTTGTTGGTACAGATCCAAAGCAATACTCATATTAAAACACTGACCAAACAAGTCAAAATAGGTATGAATCCTCCTTACTCTCTAGCATAGCGCACACAGAGCTCTTATTTTTTAATACACTAGACAAAGGTAGCACTTTTATCCACACTGAGGGGCCAAATTTCCATACAGTCTTACATTCTGCAAACAATCAATCAACATTTTATATAGCTTAGAGCAGAATGTGGTAAATAAAACATAAGTAAGTGAAGGTATTTTTAACACGACACAAAATCTGGAGACAGATGAGAACAGCAGGTAATCAGAAGTGCCACATGCAATAAAACTAAGCAAAGGTCATTTATGTCATCTACGTTCACAAATGTGAAACATAAGAGAATTTACATAAATGGAGGTTTCAAGACAACACTAGTGAATATTCCTCACATAAGTATTAACCTTGTTTGCTGTTAGTATTTTAAAGCACACTGAGGTTTCTATTGAAATCTTACGAAGTATGTCTGTGTGAATTTTTCAGGGACACCACCACTGGCAGACAGATGCAGCATTTCACTTAGCCCAGAACAGAAAGGCAGATGGTTCACCTACTTTCCAAGCAGGACAAGGTTCTCACATAGTAAGTGTCTGGTTCAGTAAGGACCAGCAAGGTTGCAAGTTTTTACCTCAACCACTTAGGAGTCATGCATGATGAGTACAGTGGCAGTAGAACTCTGGATGCAGGAGCCGGAACAGCAATTAAGAAACAATCCAAGTGCCATTAGCACGCCCTAGTAAGCCTAGGGGGGTTGAGGACAAGACTACCATCATCTCACTCTGAAAGATGTGACCTGGGGAACGTAATGTCTGGAATCTTAGAAATGTGGCAAGACATACAAAGAAGTCAGAGAGGCAGCACCCAACAGCAGCTGCATATCGCTGTAAAAGCCACCAATGCCACTCTACTCATCAGGGATAGGAGGAGGGGAAGGACACAAAGCAATTGCAAACTACAGCCCTTGGCTTGGAACCACATCCCCTGTTGCAGTGCTTTTGCCGCCTATGACTACCTCTATCCTGGTATTTTGTATATGTAATCTCATTCTGTCTACGTACCAAACTGACCAGATGTCCTGTACATACGTTAGGCACAATGTTAGCCGACATTAACACATACTGCCTCTCCCCTAGGCCTGTTTATTTGGCCTTGGGGCCATGCTAATGCATACACATAGCTTCTGGTTACAGCTGGTTTCCATCCAGACAGCTCAGATCGTATGCTTGCACCTGCCTGCAAAACACTGGGTATACAAATCCCTGCATGAAAAGCTGCCTTAGGCAGACACCATCCTGTCCAGTACATCTAATACTGAAGTGAATGAGTCTTCAAATATATCTTTGCCTTCTCAAGACTTTTTCTGTTATCTAAAAGTTTCTTTATAAAATTTTTATCTGAGGTTTAGAAAACAAGCATTTTTTTCCTGTCCCGTAGGAAATTCTTTTCAAGAATTCAAATTCTTTTGCCATTCAAGTACATCTTGGCCACTCACTTCCAATTGTCACCTCTTGATGTTTATAATACAAATTAGACAGAAATTACAATTAGAACAGAAAAGGACATTGCATAGAAAGCTGCTTCAGGAATTAATAACTCCAGAACAGATACACTGTTATTGAGATGCAGTTATGCTCCTGGAAAGAACTAAGTAACAAAACTAGTCTTGTTTTATTTTTAATTAAGTTAATAATTTCCTTTTGGTGTATTATTAATGCTAAATAAGACGACAGATCAGGAACTGTGTAATATAAACAGCAAAGTTCTCTTAATATATTCCTTAACTGCTATAAAGTGCACTTTCAGGAACACAGTATTGCATGGTGTTATCAAAATAAAAGCCGTAAATTGTGAAACACTTCAGGTTTAAATCACTAGTATCTGATTTCACTATCTTACCTCCACCATAAACAATTACATTTAACAATGACACCATTTAAATGGTTGTTTACTGAACCATTTAACTTAGTAAAGTTAAAATTGTCTTACATTCAACACATCAAAAGGTTCTTTCAATCACCTACCTCCCCGGCTGGCAAGGACAGTACCGTCATAGGAAAATGTCAAGCATGAAGTGTCGGTGCCTGGAGCATGGGCTTGCCTGCAGTGGAACTTCGTGTGTACCTGTTTGTCAAACAAATAAAACATTAGAAAGTTTGCTTGTTTCAAGGCAGGACAAACATTTCTTTATAGTAGCATTTTGTGTATACTGCTGCTATTCCTAAATTTACACAGAAAACCCTGCATTTTTAGCAGGTACAGAAGATAAATATTTCTACAGCCTTTTAAAAATGTCATATATGTTTCAGAATAGGCTTTCATAATAAAAGCTTGAATGCAAAATTTGACTTTTTCATAGATTTAATTATACAGTCCACATTTACATAGCATCAGTGCTCTTGGAAAACTCCCACTAGCACTGAATAAAGGTCGTTATGCCTGGTTAAGATAAAAATACATTTTAAGACAGTTCTCAACATTCTCCTAAGCAAGAGTATAGTTACAAAAAATACCAAAATACAACATACATACTTTGGAAAGGACTTAAAAGAAGGACTTACTTTTGCCAAATTTAATCCCTGCCTAAATTCATGGCTTATATAATAGAACAAAGCTCAGATATTCTGACGTTTGTGTTCCATTTAGCTGCAATAAAATTCAAGTTTAGGAATGATGTATGTTTTTAATTATTTCTATTTTACCAATAATCCCTAGAAAAAAGTAGAAATTACTTTCAAGTTAACATTTTGTTCTTGTATAGAGGTGACTTCTTATTTATTAAGTCACTATTTAGTAAAATTCCTAAAAATGCTATTAAAAAAGGAGGAACCTCAAATTAATTTTAGCACTTTTGTAAAATCAAGCTTTCCTACTTCCCAACGAAAAACAAAGGTCTCAGCTAAGATACCAAGATGCCTTTCATACACGGGAAGGGAAAATAGAAGAAAAGGGAAAAGACAGAAACAGACAAAGGTATTTGAGACGGGTTGACTCCTTTTTTAACACCTAGGAAATTACACTTCTCATTTGCCCTCTTTTCCTAATATAAAACTAATTCATACAGTTGTAAAATAAAGCATTCAAGAATTAAAGGTTGCCTGTGCAACTGTATCTCAGCTTCCCATCTGTAAGACGAGGATTAAAACATGCCCTTCCTCATACAGAGGGGAAGACGACAAATTAGTGACCTTAAAATCCTTTATTTACTGTAGTGATGAGCAAAACAGAAAAATATGCATAGACACAGGTATTTTCAGAGGAGGGTTTGAACAGCATGCCCTAAGTCAGATCTAGAGTCACACCCTCAACAGTAAGAGGACAAAATACTGAGCAGCTGCTTAGTGATTACTATCCAATCTATACATTAAAAGAGACACAGTTCTACAGAATAAAAAAGGAGAATGTGATCACGAAATGCAAACACATGGACTGAATTAAGCTTGCACAGGAATTCTCAGTTACTGTATCATCTAATTTTTGACCATGCACCTTACTAAGGCTCTTTTTATGGGCTATTTCATATGCAAAAGACCCAAGCTAGTAAAGTAACTGGTGGTGTTTACCCTTTCAAATATTTGTTCTAAAATTGTTCCAAAAGCTAGAGAATCTTTGTGTGATGACATTAATAATGATTGCAATCTTATTTCGTTGTGCAGATTTAGTCAAGTTTTGAGAGGAGTCACGTAAGTCATTCCCTCCATAAATGACTCTTCAACAAACAAAGGAGGATTTCAAACACCAAGTAAATGCTTCTTACAGTATTTGGAGATAGAATGTAATAGCCTACATTTAGCCATAGTACTTGCTTTGAAATTACTGTCACTTCTAGCCAATTGTGCATATCCTGGAGAAACTTCATGAACAGACTGCAGTTTACAACTGTATGTCTTTGGTGGGGGTGTTTGTAACTACTAAGAAACACATTTTATGCATCCAATTACATAAAATTTTCCAAGTGTGGGGTATATAAAGGATAAATTGTGAATTGTCTATCAGAAAACCAATTTTCTGTAATTGTTAGACATTAACAAGCAATTAAAATGATATATTTTCTGTCTAAGAAATACCACGGACACTTGCAAAAGTATCATAAATGGTTAATAATCACACCTAAAAAAAATGACAGAAAGATTACAATATGGTATTTAGCTATTTCAAATAAAATGGAAAATCTTTGTTTGAGTTCCACGCCACTTATCGACTCAACGCTCCCATCCCTCCCTGGCAATGTCACACTGACTTATGTGTATTAAAATAACAGTTTTCTTCATTTTGCTGCCCAACTGAATGCAAGGGTGTTTGATTTTTTTTTCCTTTCGTTTCATCCTCAATCAATCTGAAATTCCTTCCTTTTGTTTTGTTTTGGATACAAATTAAAGAAAAAGATTTGGGGTCTAACCAATGCCTTTTCTTCTATGTTTTATTGGTAAAAAACCCCAAACATCTATATACATGTAGATAGATAGATGGATGAATGGATGATAGATAATCACATAATGTTTCAGGAGTTTTGTTATTTTTCTATGGTCAAAGATACTGATATTATTTAGCATGAATTTATGAATCCATTAATCAAACCTAAACTATATCTTTCAGGAATTAAACAGCGCACCTTAAATACGTCACCCACTATGGAGCCTTCTCAATGAAGTACTTACACTCCAACCAGTTCTTACACTTTTTCAACTGTCTCATAGAAAAATAGCAACATACAGACATCCCAGACTCAGACATTATTTGCTCCTTAATCATAAAAATGAAAACAACAGAACAAATTTAGTCCAACCCTATGCAGCTTCGATGCCTTAGGATTTCATGTAAAACAAGACTTGTCTGAAAGGGACAGTTAAGACTGCATCAGCAATTCTGTTTGTCTTTAAAAATAAATTTGCTCAGTTTACCAGTAAAGAGATTGATTTCCTAACTTTGAGCTCTGCAAGCTTGCCCTCCATATATTATTCTGCAAAGGAATATAACCCTGAATTGTAATACTAAATCAAATATTCTAAAATGATTGAAGGTTGCTCTAAAAATGATAGAAGGTTGAACAAGTTTTTACATATACTGGCAAATGTTCATTGCAGTTTTCAAAGAAAATAATGTGTTTGGCCTCTGGCCTCTTAACATTTTTAACAGATGTCTAATCTTGCTAACAAATCATTAGCAAAAAAAAAAGAAACAACAGAACTAATGTACACAATTCAAAAGTTTGATTCAGGAAGGGAAGGAGAGAGCACTGAAACACTAGATAAAAATGTAAAGATAATTAAAGCAAAGTGTATCTACATTTCTCCCTCATTACCCCTCTCCTTTTGTTGCAGAGGTGCCTGCTATTATGGAGTAATAGTCATGTGCCATACAAAATTTGACAAGTTCATCAGTCCTTAAAACTTTTTAAAGGTTTAGTTATTTCAGCAAACCTTGCAGTAACACACTATCTTCTGCAACTTGTTTGAAGGCTTTCTTGCAAATAACTCCAGCAATATAAGCACTTTCTTTCTAGCTTTGTATTAGCACATATATTTTTGTTAAGCAATTACAGCTGACTGGACTTGTGTGCAACATGAAATGACAGGCAGAAAATATGAAGCACATGTGAGAAAGGACGCAGTTGCATGTATCAAGAAACCTAGGATAACAGATAAATGTCAGGGTCTGCAACATCGCCGCAGTTCTCAGAGAGGATGAGACCCAGAAGATAAAAGGAAGCCAGAGAAAGGATTGGGAAGGGGCAGGGTGGGGGAAGGTACATGACTGGAGCATCAGTAATGAATATCTGTTGTACAAAAATCTAGGTGGATTGAGGAGGACCAATATGGGAAGTGAAGATGACTGTGGCCACATGAAGTGTTTATCACAAATGAATGACCTACAACAGAGCTGCATGGTTAAGAGTTCTGTGTCACACAACTGCTCTCCTTCACCAGAATCCTAAATAAAACATGTTATAGGGAAAAGCAGAAGATGGACCTAGTCAGTTTGTTCACCTCAGAAGTCCAAGCCACGTCCATGAGAAAAAAAACAATACGCTTAAATAATGAAAGTTCTGAACTTTCCACATTGTTTCTAGGATACAATATTTCACAGTAAGCCGACACTTTCCCAAGATTATAATGCTTCCCCACCCACCTTTTTTCTTTTAACAAAACAACAGATGTTCCAGCCAAGACATTCTTCTTCCTTCTTGTTCCTAACATCTTCAAGATTTTTATAAAAGCAGAGGCAGTAAATTAAGGAAGGCCTTGGGGAAAGTGAGATCTACAAAGATTGCTATATCAATCTTTTCCTGTATTAAAGATGCATAACAAAATTTTACTCATTTATTAGTGTGAACTGAGTCAACCATGCAACCACAATTGTGTCTACAGCAAAAGGAACTCTACCCAATATGGAGTGTGCCACTAGCAATGTGCAATCTACTCCAGTTTGCTCCAGCACAAGGAAGATGTATTCTGAACAGAGAAGCTCATCTCTAGAGATGCCTCCCATGCTTGCTTACCGGCTGTTCACATCAAGGACTGTTTCCAACACTCCTTGAGAGAGCTGGAAATCAGGATTTATGCTGGTTTCAAACGTGAGGCACAAGGGCAGGACTAGCTGGGCAGAGACGCCAGACAGGCAAGTCCCAAACCACGTATGGCTGTTTGAGACTTAAATGGGTGATTTCACCCAACTAAGATACTTTCAGCAAAATAAATTAGCTGACACTGACAATATCCAACTGCAAAAATGATAATTTTTAATAAACATTAAAGCCTTCCAAGGTAACATATTATCATAGGCCATTCTCAAGGCGACAAAGGCATGAGCTATAAAGCTGCAAGAGGAAAACAAACAAACAAACCAGAAATCTTTTCAGTCACAACTGAGCAAAGCTGTCCGGGTCTTTGCTGAAAGTGATCCCATCAGAGACAGCCAGCAATCTCAGAGCTGTGATCACAGCTGACAAGACAGACAGGTTCCCAGGGCACAAGTTACACTCTCCAAATGGCTATTTCCCCATCCCCCCCTTTGGTCTTCTCTACTGAAGGAAGCATATTTGTTTTATTCTCAATTACAATCCAGAAAAGAAACATAACTGTACTTTCTGGGTTTAGTATATCACTTACAAATTATCAGGTCTGTATAGGCCAGCTGAATTCAGGAATTTCTCAATTTTTTCCCCAAGTAGGCAGTTGCAGACTGTATCAGGTGCTTTCCTTAAGCCTCTGTAAACATGATCCCTGGGCTTTCAATTTATGTGACAGCTCTTCAATACCACTTCCCGTCATGTAGAAGTGGATGCTGTTTCAGTAATGACCATACTGATGCAAAACAAGATTAACTTGTGAAATTTGAGGGTTTAGTGTTTACGTGACTACACTGTTACCTGATTTGCTCTTCTCCATGATTTTCTAACTCAGTGACATCTACACGTATCATTAGCAGATATGAAACACAATCTTTCAATCCTAATTAACCAATCCTTTCTCTCAATCCTAATTAACCAATTATGAATACAGTAACCTAACATATTTGCCATAACCAGGACATCTGACTGGCAATTGTATTTAATGTCCTGCGTGTCCATTATATTCTCATTTGTTGCAATTCAGGCAACAAATTGGATGGAGGGATGATATTCTAGGGGAGGCAAGTCTTTGGGATTTCTTTATCTTTCACACTCAGCAGTGGTTCAATACCTGCCAGTAATCTTTCACATGTATTTCATAGAGAAGTTTTCCCAGTTATTTGCAATTACTGAACAGATAAGAGACTTTTTTTTTTTTTAAATGTTCTGCAGTTTTTCTTGAGCAACTTATTGCGATGAAAAACCTACATAACCAGAAAAAAAAAAAGTAGCTCTGCAACTATTTTTAAAGTTTATAAAATCTTCAATCCCTTGCAGTGAATCATGCATTATATCATGGAACTACGAATGAAAATAAAAACAAAAGTGTGAAATGCTTAGTTGGAAAATGTTGGGCTGTTACGGAAAACAGCAGTCTTAGAGGAGAAGCCATACAGCAGTGTAGCCAGTCAAGGTGAAAAATTATTTAGCATTTTGTTAATTGCAATTGATACAAAAAGTTGATTTCTTTTGGAAAAAAAAACCCAACATTTACACAGAAGGCAATGAGGCAAGGCACGCGATACATTTGACTATATGTGGTTTTAGACAAAACAAGGAAGCAAGCTCGCTGGCTTGCCTTAGAGATGTCTCTGAACCACTGTAGAGTGATGAGAAAGTCCTTCCTATCTGCCCATGCTTCCTTCACCACTTAAAGCATTCAATTTCTAAGAATACTGCTGACCACAGAAACAGTTTCTTTTTGTTTAAGTTAATTCATCAAGAAAGATTTTAGGAAACCATTTCAGAAAGATGGCTTCTTAACAGCATTGCTAAATATTTGCCTAATGGTTTGAAAATGAAATCCCAGCTGAATGTTTGGCTGCACTGTCAAACTTTTCATTTGAGAAAATAATCTATCTTGGCCACAAAAACGATAAATATTGCTAATAAAAATAGCTTTTGGAAACTATTCAGTTGGCTTCCTTTGGGGATTTTTTACACTGCATGAGAAAAACATACAAGGATGTAAAAGAAACGTTCCTTTGTATCTTTTTATAATTTATCTAACCCATCCCATGCTATCCTAGCAAATTTACGATTTTCCTCCTTTTTACTACCATAAATATGGCTTCTGTAAACAACAAAAAAAACCCCACAACCCTCCTTTTGCCTCTTTCAAAAATAAATTAATCTCCCTTTGACTTGCCCAGCTGTTGAAGGTTCCTTTGCCTTCCAGAAAAGAATCAAATCTGATCAATGTTATTCTGTAAAAATTCCATTAAAAATTTAGTTAAGGTATACTAAAACCCCACTGAAAGTCCACAGATTGCTTCAAACCCACCTACAGCAACACCGGATGTTTCATACCAATTTAAAGTAGCCTTTTGCCTATTGGCAATAAACAAGCAAAAATGTAAACAGAAAAAATATAAAGAAGCTACAAAGATGCCTTTAAAATGCAACCACCACAAAGTTATTCTCATAATAATTCAATATAATTTCTCATATTCTTTCAGTCTTCAGTGCTCCCAAAGCTTAAGACCCATTTTAGTGATCTTATAGAGGTACAGTGTGAATAGAGTGAAATATAATGGAAAATATACAGAAATTCACATAAAGCTAATATTTTGGTTCAGTAATACTTGAGCCAAAAAAGGTGTAGTTTGCAGTGAGTTATCAAAGGTGGGTGTATAACAAATTTATTTGTTGAAAAAAAGTAGCTAAAATATGCATAATCCAACAAGAGGGGTCTATTTCTCTAAGAAATGAACAGTCACTTTCACTAAACTTCTTGTAACACATAGTGAGCTATTAGTTCTTCTACATTATTTGACTTTTCTGTTAAAAATGTACTGCAAACCGTTATGCTGTATTTTCTCTGCTTATTAATTAAAATACCACCAATTTTTTTAAAACAGGGATTTGGTTTTATTTATTTGGGTAGAAAGGCGAAGAAGGAAGAATGCCTCAGTTAAAAGGGTAAGTGGTATTTTGCCACATGAAGTATTCCAGTGGTAAAATGAGCATTCTTAACTCAGAGCCTCAGTAGTTTATAAATAATGTTGCATAAGATGGCTGAGATTATTAGCTCAATATACTTAACACTGATTTTCAAAGACCATACATATTTTAAATTTTTTTAAAAGCCTCCAGGAAACAAAAAATGCCATTATCATTCAGCAAAGTAAGTTGTTGAGAAAAGTTGTTTATGAGAAGTTAGAGGAAACTCCTTTTCTTCTGTTACAGGTCAGCTGGGCACTTGTGGATGGTGGGGGATATGCATTTTTTTAATAACCAAAGATATGTTGCTATTAATCCGCAAGATGCAGAGTTGCTAAATGCCCTCAATTTCAGTTACCTTTAACTCAGAATTTTACCTGATGAGTTCAGTGACTTCAGGATTAGGCCCCTGAGTTACAGATGAGTAAAATGTAAAAGTAAGAAGCTGGTTGGGAAAATAAAGAAAAGAAAAATAAAGGTAACTCAAGCAAACCTTATATTCTTTTCAAGCAATATTCCTATCTCAGTTTCATGATTACTTCTTTGACGTTACTCTTTTTCCTCACAATAATTTTATATAATTGACTAGCTAAATAAGCAAACAAATAAAAAAACCTACACATTTGTAAGTAAAAAATTAGGGAAGTGGAAAAAATTTTCAAAAATTGTTTCCTGCAAGTAGTTTATACTAACTGAACACAGTGTTCCACAGTGAAAAGAAATAAATTTCCACTTAGCTTCAGAACCTGTAAAACCAAAGTTACAGATAACAAATTTACTGGTTTTACAAGTAAAATATTACTGTGTTAATCACTGTTTCCATGCGTACAAAATACAGTTGTTGAAAGCTCTTTTGACAAAATGTGGTTTGGTCCAAACAGAACAAATTACAACTGAATACTGCATTTGAATTCATCCAGCATTTAGCTCAGAAACAACATACCGTCTCAAATAACTGTGGCAGTTCAGGTTTTGTGGTAGCATCAACTTGAACCCAAAAAAACCCTTAAAATCTTTCATGATTTAAGATACTTTGTAAAATAAGTTAAATTTAAAACCAAGATTTCACTGCTTCTGCAAGATGAGACTCTGGTATACTTCGATTTGATTTCTGATACTTAATATTGAAATGACTTGAAAATGAATGTTTTCATTTTAAAACACACTGTATATTTATCCATCTACACTGCACAACACCCTGTTGTATCAAGTTTCCAAGCTAGCCTACAGAGCAGCAATCAAGGACCTAAGCATTACGCAGAGTGAAAAAACTCATATTATCTTTTAGAAAAATGTGGCTTGCTGTTCTACAGTGAGATTCCTGAATATATTTCAAATATGAACTGCTTTTAAAATTAGTTTTCTTTTTTAAGAGATATTAAAAACAGAATACTGTTTAAATATGATAGAATTCCTTTGTTTGGAATTAATGTCCTTAAATCGATTAATCCCATCTGTCTCATTTCATATAAATAATAATCTGATTATTAAAGCTATGGTAATGTAAAAATGTCCTAATCAATATCCAAGACTCCCTCAAACGGGCTGCAGTATCTGCATACCAATTTGCCTCTGAGGAGTACAGAATCATTACAGAATTTTTTGTTCTGCAGTTAGCCTACTCCTCTACTGTTAATATTGCTTCAAAACCCTCTTTTCTTATCTTTTCCTATTTCCATTTTTTATGATACTCTGTAGTACCTCTCCTAACTACAATGCTCTTTCAGCACTAGCATCCCTAAAATTCTTCTCCATACAACAAAAAGATTTCTTTCATTTTCTCATCCTAGCCTTCCAGTTTCATTTCAGCACAATATTTCAAACTCATGCCTGACAACTTCATATTTCTTTTCCATCAGTAGTGGCATCTTCAGAGCATAGGGAGATACATGAATTGCTATTTGTGAAAGTCATATCTCAGAAACCTCATTTGTATCATCCACTTTTCACCAAATAGCTCCATGTTTCTTTCTTTCTCTCTCCATTACTCTTTCTCACACTTTGGCCTTTTCATCCAATACTGTCTTCTCCTCCATGCTCATTCTTTGTCAATCCCACTTAAATTCCTTCCAGAGTCTCAACAGATTTATCCCTGACGAATCTAACAATGTGACCCCATCCTCATTCTCATTAGCCTTCAAAAAAAGTGTCTATTTTCTATTCCCCTTCTTCATTGTTTTATGAGGTCCAGCACCTCCTGTACACCTTCTACATGTTGGCTCCCTTCTTCACCATTCCCTCTGTTGCATGATTCTCTTTCTCTCAGTTTCACTTGCTATTCACCATTACTCAATCCCCTTGGTCACTGAACTTCTCACTCTACAATGTATTTTTAAAAAACTTATTCACAACCATGACTATCAATATTTTCATGCCATTAAACTACCTTCCACGGAAAGGTACATCGTTATCCATCTGCTGAACATCTTAGTTCATCTTGACATCACTTTGTGAATGTTTAACTGGCAACTTACATTCAACATGATGAAAGCTGTTCCTGATTTTCTTACCTGGATACCGTATTTCCTCAATTTTCCTGGAATATCTAACCTCTTAACTATTCATCATAAGAAAAATGTTGTTATATGCATCACAATGTGTCACCTCCTTTCTGTCACATATTGTAAAACACACTGTAATAAATCCAATCAATAATCCATTGCCAGTATTATTACTTTGACTTCTTTTCCCTCTTTGTTTCCTTGATAATGGTTCTTTACTTTTAGGGTCCACTGTTGCCTCATTTTGTCTACTTTAACAGCTGTATTTTACCAACGACTTAAATATATATTCTTTCAATAATAGCAATTACAGATCATTCACTTAATTGTCAAGCACATCTATGTTTTTCTCACATAAAGAAAAATGAAGTCAAAACCAATAAAACCATCACTCCCTTTTCCATAACACATATGGACATATAGTAAACTATCATTTTAAAATTACAAAAAAAAGGAGACAAGTAGCAACTGAGTTTGCACACTGCCTTGCTTTTGTTTGTTGGTATAAACCTGTTACCAGCTTGACACCAAAGGATTCATTTTCTGACATAACCACATTTGTTTTGGAAGAACAATCAAAACTGAATTTTGTTTATACACACAGACACACAGCAGCACACATTAGCGCAGCTCAGCCTTGCCCCCCTGCCTCAATGCACTAGCCAAGAAACATCAGTGACCTGTCTGGAGTATAGAAAACATTCCTATACCCTTGTCAACTCCTACCCAGTCTGGCACCACACTTTCACACATCAAATATCAAAATCAACCAAGCATTTGCAAATTTGTGACAAGTGACAAGCCAATGGCTGGCAATGCAATGCTTTCTTTTGACTAAAAGGTGTCCCTACTTCTGAAAAATCACAGGCTTTTGAAAGTGGTCTTGAATATAAGCCACTCCTCCCATTACATGGGCAGGAACATACTACCTGTACCAGTTGTGCTTTTGCAAGCCCTGGTGAAACAGCCTCTACAAAGGTCACAGCACTATACTCTGGTGACCTCAACAAGATGAAGTTTGCTTACAGGTGTCGGGCTCAGTCTGCTCTCCAAACAAGAACACAGACCTGCATACTGGTGAAGACAATGAGACAGGCTAGCGAGCTAGGATAGATACGGTGCCATTTATATGCTCTTACCAGGGTCTGTGCTGATCATAGTAGCTACATTCATCAGCAGCACTTAGCGTCCATCAAACATATGGTCCACCATTATACAATGAATTGGATTTTTTCAGAATATTTCACTCTTTGTATGTGAGCTAGAACAGTACTTTCTAATTCGGCCATCCTATCCCAAACTTAATAAAATGCATTTCACTGAAAATTAAATATAAATTAAGTTTTAGCACTGATTACAGGTGACTGATTTGAGCATAAAACAGTCACAAGCCAAATCTGGAAGTGATACATATACATGGTAAAAAGTGAAATAGTAACCATAAAGGCATTTTTTAAAAACACTACACATTGCTTAATCTGAATGAAAATTATGTATTTTCACTTATTTAAGAGTACCTTGTTTAAATTACTAGAGCTTAGAATGATCATATTCATTCAGAAACCCTATTAAACTAGAATTTCATTATAAGTTTGTAGGCATACTTAGACACACAGACACACCGTATATGTATTTACGCATAATGTGTGAAATATATAGGTAGTCATATCCAACTCCAAATCTAGTTCTCTATCTCATGAGAAATTTAGAACTTGGTTTGAGGAAGGCAGCTGTTCCACGGATGTATCTGATTTCAGTCTGTGTAGTATCACTGCAGTCATACATTAAATAAAACACAGCTGGACAATGCTCCACCTATTTCACCACCCTCTCTGCTAACTGTTTAGCACTAACATCTGTTGAAAACAAACTTTAGGAAATAGGGAGATCATAAAAAAATCCTTTATTATAAAATATTTTGCACTGGAAGAAGTTTTACTTATTCGTAAAGAAAGACTCACATATATTCAATTAGGTTTTAATTATGAGATTTATACCTAGAGTTGAAAGAAACTTGCTCACTGAAGGCTGTCTTACAAAAAATATAATGTTATTACAAATACTTTTCATTTCATATGATTGGTTTAGTTCTGTATCTGCTGCCAAGAGATGGTGTAGTTCAGCAGTTTATCTTCTTATTGATCATCATGGACACAAAAATAACTTCTTTGGTTTATAATCTCATTATGAATTTTCTACAAATGCCATGCAAACTTTTTAAATTAAAGTTAACTAGGCTTATGAGATCTTCTTTAGAAATGGAGGGCAGACTGTAGTGTATTATGACCAACTATTTAAGCACATTTAAAACTGTATCCTCACAGAAGTGCACCTTTAAATGGATGCAGCCATGAAACAATTGTTCTCTATGTAGAAATAGTTTGTTCTTTATCAGACTTCCTCTGAGTCAAATGTATGTAACCTAATGTTACGTACAACAGCTATGCTTCACTATAATTTATCTTCTTTTTTTTAGCTTCTCAATTTCTAACAGATTCAGGGGGAATATTTCTGTATTAAAAATAGGAGTATATTCCTTAATGTCATAAAATTGAGCACATTTCAAAATAAATCATTCCCTTATTCAATTGAACTAAAAAAAAAAATTAAAATATTTTTCTGTCTGTTTCTCTTTAGTAAGTTTATTTTTTCTAAATTAATCAGTTAGGAAAAAGGTTATGCACAAGCACTGCACAACATTTAACTACCAATAGTAGGCCAGTATCCACTTTCTAATAGTGGCCAATGACACAGGAATACATCAAAATCCCACAACTCTTAAATGGGAGGAATTTGTTACCTGTCTTCTACATTAGACCTCTGGAAAAGTTAGAAATTTGGTAATACTTAAAATGAGAGCAGGAAAAAATAAGTAGTAAAAGAAAAGTTTACTCTGCTATAGTACTGAGAAGAATTGTAAAGGGAAATATAAAATCTATTTCAAAAGTTTAAAAATTCCAAAGCATTATTTTAGTTTTGAGATTTTGTATTGTCTGAAATGACCATTTCATTAAAAAAACCCTACTTCTAATATCCTTTATTTAAAAACCCCGAGCCTAAAACCCCAACCCAGCTAGCTCTTAGTACACTATTTCGTAAAATTCACTTCACGTTATTCTTTATGAATACCCCAAAATAGAAAGCTTTGTGAAAGTTATGAATTTATGAGAAAAAGCGATGCCTGCAAGAGATACATCCAAATATGAAGCTGGAAGGGTGCAAAGGGCCTATAAATTAACCCAAGGGACAGAGCAAGCATATGTAGACAGAAAGTACCTAATCTTCACTCAATATGTTCCACAGATCAGAAGTCATTATTTCCTACCTTTTTGTTCTTAAACAAATCCATTTGATCAAGCTGTAACAGCTTTTCTTTCACAAGTATTTTAAAATATGGGAGTTTTCGGCTTCTCTAATAAAACACACTTAATGACAAAGAGTCGTACAGAAATATACTTTTCATTGCTTTTACGAAATTCACAGTATAAACCTGCTGTTCATCTCCTCGCTAGCTTCAAGAAATAGTGACATACTATGAACCACAATGAGTAACATTTGGATGCAAAACTAGCTTCCTAGTACACACATCAAGCACAAAATTCTTTTCATAATTTACAAATCCTATCAGGCTCTAGATCAATCAACTGTTCAACTTGCTTCAGCAGTGCATATACTACAGTATCTAGAAGCCATTTTTCTGATAAGCCAGACTACTCTGGAGCTCATTTCTTGTTAGAACAAAATGTAGCATCTGTACTTCTAACTTTTTGCCTCTGCATAAAGGGAAGATTTTCTCTAAAATAACAAAGCTAGCTCAAGAAGGCTCTTCTATTTTTGTTTCATTAGTTTTCATTATTTTATCTATTTCTGTAACATTATTCATGTTACATTAATATTAATAACACTACAATATTAATAAAGCCAATCGTGTTGCTATAATGCCTACTCTTTTCTTCTCAAATTGTCATTTTTAAATTATTTCTGTAAGCTTTACTGTTATTCTTCTAAATAAATCAAAGAAAGATATATAATCCTTGCGGGATAAGCCTTTTTCCTTTAACCATACATGAATCCAAAGTAAAATCCTTTATGCTATTTTCATTGGGGTGTGACAGACTTCAAGATTTAGAATTGCCTTTCATTACTGTATTAGATAGTGCAAACATTTAGATAGTTCTTAACTATAAACTGTTTATTACATAAGAGAAATGCACTTAGAAATACAGCAGGGCACATTTTATTTTAGCATATGATTGTCAGATTCTTTACTGCAGCTAGCTTCAGGGTATAGATAGTGATGTACTGGCTAAACTAGACGTATACAAAAAAGAATAATATATGAATCTGTTAATATTTGCTGCTGGCAAGCTTGTGTGTGATTTCCAGTTTCTGGAGTAGAGGTCTGGCACATATACATACGGAATGAAAGGGTGGGATATTATGGATATGGAAAACTTACCTTAAGTTTGAAAGGGGAATATAGTATATTTGGATATCTTTCATCTTGTATTTACACAAGAAATTTCCAGATGTAGCCAGACTACCCTCTTCAAAGCATGAAGCATGTTACATACTGGGGGGAAATTGGAAGATTTGGCTGTTTAGCTGTTGTAGTTATATTCAGCAAATTTAAGAACAGTCGTAAATTGTTTCTATTACATATTGACACTTCACTGGAGTAATTTTAATGCTCTGAAGATATCAATATAAACCCTAAATTCTATATAAGCAAAACCAAAACAAAATACCCAAATAGACAAGTGAATATTCCACGGCCGAAACAATGAATAAGATCTAGCTGGTGTGAAAAGAGCATAATCCTGGAATGCTGTGATAGACCAGATGCCAAAGACACATTATGATCTTTGCCTGGTAGAAACTGTATCTAAAAAGGCGTATGCACACTAGTAAAGCTTTCCAGCAGACAGACATAAGACATACATTTCAAGAATTTATTACTGGGAGCTATGTCTTTTGCATGTCAGCATATGCAAAAAGCATCCTTTAACTGTGCAAAGATCCAACAATCTCATCTTCCCAAAGCATGGGTATAAATCTCCTCAAAGGACCCTCCATTTAATGGCGAAAATATTTACAGCAAGTCTCGGATCTTACTACAAGTTTTCGTTACTCTTTCATGACAGCATCAGCTGTAAAATCCATCGAGAACAGCACAATAAAGTTTACAGAAAAATTTCCAGATAAGACCCGGGCTTGGATTCCCATTCCAAAACAAAAGGGCCAGCCTATTTAGGGCGAGGGGTGGAGGGGGAGGGGAAAAAAAAAAGTTTCTTGCATGATCTTTTTAGAATCATAGAACAGGTTGGGTAAGAAGGGACCTTTAAAGGTCATCTAGTCCAACCCCCCTGCCACCTAAAATAGCCACCTGGAATCAGTCACAAGAAATTCAGCTCAGAGACATGTCTGAACTCCCTACCTTCTCTGGAATCTATACATCTCCATGAAGGCTGAACTAGGTGCCTGAGGGATTCAGAATTTGGAGACTTCTAATTACGGCTGGTTCAGAGAGGGAAAGCAGTGCTCTGGACACACTGCACATCCACATCTTTAAATTTGCAGTATAATCATAGAATCATAGAATATTTTGGGTTGGAAGGGACCTCTAAAGGTCAGCTAGTCCAACCCCCCTGCCGTGGGCAGGGACATCTTCAGCTAGATCAGGTTGCTCAGAGCCCCGTCCAACCTGACCTGGAATGTTTCCAGGGATGGGGCATCCACCACCTCTCTGGGAAACCTGGGCCAGTGCTTCACCACCCTCAGGTGGTGAGGTAAAAAAATTTCTTCCTTATATCTAGTCTAAATCTACCCCCCTTCAGTTTAAAACCATTATCCCCTGTCCTATCACAACAGGCCCTGCTAAAAAGTCTGTCCCATCTTTCTTATAAGCCCCTTTAAGTACTGAAAGGCCACAATGAGGTCTCCCCGAAGCCTTCTCTTCTCCAGGCTGAACAACCCCAACTCTCTCAGCCTCTCCTC
>NW_008825255.1:1364264-1366212 GCF_000699105.1 Pygoscelis adeliae
TTTGTGTCATTGATGAAGATATTAAACAGTACCGGTCACAATACAGACCCCTGCAGGACGCCACTCGTCACCAATCTCCATCTGGACATTGAGCTGTTGACCACTACCCTCTGGATGCGACCATCTAACTAATTCCTCACCCACCGGACAGTCCACCCATCAAATCCATACCTCTCCAGTTTAGAGAGAAGGATGTTGTGGGGGACCCTGTCAAAGGCCTTACAGAGGTCCAGATAGGCGACATCTGTAGCCCTTCCCATGTCCACTGATGTAGTCACTCCATCATAGAAGGCCACTAGGTTGGTCAGGCAGGATTTGCCCTTGGTGAAGCCATGCTGGCTGTCTCGCATCACCTCCCTGTCCTTCATGTGCCTTTTGCATTATCTAAATCTGTGTCCTTAGTTGTGCAATATTTCTTCAAAATGGCTCCAATACTTTTAAAACTTTTCATCTTTGAAAACTCTACCTTACAACTTCATACTGCACACCACAAAACTAAAGCTTACAAAAACCCTTTCAAAGCAAACAATCACTAAATATAGAATGTATTTCTCTTGCATCTATAAATCATGCAATTATTTGGAAAATACTTTTAACATGAGTATTTCTAATTAAAATGTACAAAGCTTAGATCTGCTTAACTTCAGTGCATACTGTGACATCCCACTTCCCCTTATATTTTGAGGATAGGGTGTCTTAAGGGCATGTGGAAAACATGTTATTGGGATTACCACTTGATCACCACTTTTGGGGATATTCATGTGGGCAGTGTATTAGTATAGTGTTGGATTTCATTATTATTGTGCATTTTAAGTTCTGTAAAATTACTCTGAGCTTTAGCTAAGTAATTTAAAACTGATCAAATAGATAAATTATTCTAGCAATTTAAAATCAAAGTAAGGTTTTAAAACCAGGAAAAAAAGAAAACACTAGTAAAGCAGTAGTTCAGCAATACTGTAGTAGATGCTCACTTTTGAGCAGGAAATAGCTGAAGAATGGAGTTAAACATACCACGAGGTCTTTTATGAAACAACAAAGTAAAAAAATAGATGTTAATCACTAGCTATAAAATCTTTCCCTGAGCACTGAATCAATTTGTGTTTAATGAGAATTAAATTGTATTGAAAATCATAAAACACGCATCTTTCCTGTTCAGATTTACACTACATAAAAAGATAAACCTATTACAGATATGTATCAAAGCTAATTCTTTACTAGTTACAGTGCAGCCACCAGATAGCTAAAAGCTTATAAAAATTACTCAAGGTTTCTAAACAGACCGAATTTAATATAGCTAGAAAAAAAACAGACAAGATTTTGGGTGTACAAGCTGTTTTCTTAAAGGTATTTAAAAGACATCACTACTCCTTACAAACTCTGCCTCCCCCAACATCCTTATCAATATTTTTGTATCACAGCTGCAATGCATGTGATGTGTGAAACTGAGAAACATGATTCAGGCTGCCATATGAAGAGAAGTTGTTTATGCAGTCCTGGGCTGAATGCACCCAGGAAAAGCTGGAGGGAAAATTCACGTAACAAGTAGCCTCATCAGGTGGTTTGAAAGACTAAAGAAAGGCTAACTAAGAAGTTTAGCTTTCTCACCCTAATAAATCCTATTTGTAATCAATGAAAAACATCTTGACCCTTTCTTGTTTAATATGAAAAATGAGGGGAGCTTTTTTGTTCATTAGAGATTTCTATCAATTTTAATTCACAATATATTTTTAACCTACCCACCAAGTGTACTAGAAGTCTTTACAAAAACTACTTCAGTCTTTCCGTATCTCTATGAATGAGATACTCCCACTCCTCCACATGAAAACTGGGCACACGGAGATTTACTGATTGCAAGACACACTTCATTCTTGATACTAAATGTATCAGGATACTTCCTGACGAGCGGCAGCTCTGACTCAGCGTGGGCGGGGACAAGAGGGGCGGCGGC
>NW_008825255.1:1369622-1398360 GCF_000699105.1 Pygoscelis adeliae
AGTGGTTGAGTCACCATCCCTGGAAGTATTTAAAAGACGTGTAGATGAGGCGCTTAGGGACATGGTTTAGTGGGCATGGTGGTGTTGGGTTGACAGTTGGACTCCATGATCTTGGAGGTCTCTTCCAACCTTAATGATTCTATGATTCTATGATTCTAAATATGAACAAGTGGAGCTTGTTCAGCGAGATGTATTACTATTGGTCTTGCAAAAAGCTCTGAATGAGCAAGCACAGGCAAGATGAGGAACTTGAACCTATTTAAACTGCAGGTAAATCTAGTGGTTTTACTGTACTGCCCTGTGAATCAATAATTTTCAAGGTCCTGTCTTATTTTGACCACTAACGCTCTCCAACTCTCCATATTTGCCAGACACTTCTCCACGTCTCAGAACATTTAAATTGAGAGTGTTCTAATGTGTTATGATTAACTATTTCACACTATTGTTTCCACTACTCATTGGAAGTTTGAAGGAAGTTATTTTTTATGTCCTTTGAAGCTGTTATTTTAAGCCAAGTTGACAGTGTTCATAATATTTCAAACAAGCTGACAGATCGTTCTGCTAATGTGCACTGTAAATGCACATGTACATGAACCTTAAAGAAAAACCATGCACTGACAAAATAACATACATGAGAAAATAACACAGATTTATGACAAAATGAAAAAATCCTCTGAGGCAGGTGATTATAATGGATCATGATCATGCTGAGGAAGTTTGGAGAAAGGCGAGGCAGAGCCAGAATGCATTTGGCTAAGTTCAGCGTTAGCAAGTTACCAATGTCAGTGTCATGAAGACAAAAAAAGTCTTCCTCCAGAAGTTCCAAAAGTGTTTTTACTCTCACTACATACAGCTGGGAGATTTGGAATTGGACCAACAAAACAGTGGAAGCAGAAAACTGAATGAAACACTCATGGTGTGTATTACTAGTCAGAACTAAAGAAGGGAATGATCACACACCATTTTTGCATACACCACTCCTTAGGCACAACAACAAAATTTTAAAAAAAAGCAGATACTAAGGTGCCTCTAAGTGGCTTGAAAAAAACAATTAACTCATGACCCTAACTTACAACAAACAGCTACTTCGACTTCAGCAGGGATGATAAAACATGGGATAGAAAAGATCTGGTTTCTTTCTAAACAAAAAAAAAAAATTCAAATAATTGTTTAATCACATCATTCTGGACCAAGTTCTACACTACCAAGCAGCAAACAAAAGTGATGCCACAGTGGTGATGGGGATGCCACCACACAACAGGTTGATTTTTAATTTGTTTGCCCTTTGATAGACACATCAGTAGGATTCCTGTAGGTGTAAAACTATCAAGTCATGTGTGGAGCAGAGGATAATAAACCTATAACCAGCAGTCAGACACTACGGCTACAGTGGCAAGGAAGATTTCTGCGAGCTTTGTCAAGGAGCTTCTGCCACCTTGTAAAGTGGTATGGTCTTTGTGAACCCCCAGAGGAAGAGTAGCTTCCTACCAGCACTGCAGCAGTGTGCCTGCCTCTAATGAGTGCCCCTTTTGCTCTAGGAAAGGACATTATCAGACCTTCCTTTCTATCCGGATACCCACTTCTGCCCTTGGTACTGCTGTTTTCATGACCCTTCTCCTGTGGGAAAGCAGGGGCTTTATGTTTTCACTGAAGCAAAGAGAAAATTCCCTCTCTCTGAAGTGGGCTCTGTGTTTGTGTAAAATAATAAATGGGTCTACAAAAATAAATGTGTCTAAAAATCTTCACAGACACCAGGATAACAGGCACTATGGGTAGTATGCAGTGTGAGCTATAATATCCGGTAGGAACACCTTCCTGGATTTAGTTTGTGTTGTTACCATCATATGCAGGAACAGCGGTATAAGCATTCAACAGCAGGGTTGAAATGTCATTTATATTTTTGCTTAAACGCAAAATTAATTCAGACAGTCAAAACAGGCCTTTATCGGATCAGCTCTGGCATGACAGTACAGTCAACTAAGTTACAGTTAACTTTGAACACGTTCCTGAATCTGTCCTTCTTACTGCTGCATATGTGCCAAATCCATAGTCTAAAATAATGATGCCAGAATCATCCCTAACTGATCGAGTGTAAGAAATTATAGCAACTATTTTCTGCTTTCAAACACTAGTGATTTTTGTTACAGACTCAGTAAAGCCTTCTCAAGTTAAACACAAATGCTGTCTTAATTTTGACTTGAAACAGAGCTGTACTGTAGTACAGCAAAATCTGTGTATACAGCTCTACACTTGTTTCAACAAAGTCAAATGTTATTTGCTGGATGGGAATTAAAAAATTTCTTCTTCAAAAATCAGAAGTTACTATTTCTACTATATATTTCTTCAAGCAGGTTAACCCTCACCTCTTGATTCTCCACAGCTTTACCTATTTTCCTGTGTCACCTACAATTTGTACTCCCAATACCACACCACTTTGTCATGACTTAACATTTTCTTGTTCGCCTTTGCAAGCATCTCTGCATCCTGTCAGGCCAGTAATGCTTTCATCATTCCAGTGCAGGAGTCAATCCCATCCTCCTCTTTCTAAATCCTACTTTGAACACAAGTTCCTTTTTAATTTTTTTTCTTATCCCTCCCCCATCCCCCACATGTAAGATGAAGGCTTTTTCTTTTTTTAATTATTTCATCAAGATGCCTTTTGAAACGCCTGATTTTAACTACACACAGAGATTTCCAGAGGGTACCAGCAGTTTTAGATAAGAATGCCACTAAAAAAAACAATTGACAGTGCTCCTTTACACAAAAATCTTGCACATTTCTTAATGACATCAACAAAAAGCAAAGACAAAAATTCTTTAGGTTTTAAAAATACAAATCCAAGGACACTACCAACTTCATTTCCACTAGGAAATCACTTTAGTCTTGCATGGTTATACAGGGGTCACCAGTTGGAAATTGCACAAGATGCACAGGATATACCTTTAAATTATTCATAATCAGCTTAAACTGCACTCAATCAGCATTGCAATATGTCATCTTATAGACACACAAAAGTTCAAAAGGAAAAGCACATGAAAAAGCAGACTACCAAGAGCACTATTGTTCAAACTACACCAGAAAGCTTAATATTTCAATACTGTGTATGTTAAAATAAACAACATACACAGGTGATGAAAGCCAGTCTCTGAAAAATTTATTATTCTGTTAGAACAAGTTTAAACTTAGGATGAATTCTCAAGCTTCATGCCATTAGAAAGTTTTACTGGGTTTATAGTGGATATTAAAACAGAAATAAAAATAGATGACAATCCCAAAATACAGGCTGTACTTTGAATATGATCAACAGGCTTTCTCTTCATTTTACACCTATACATTTCCTCTTGCCTCCAGCAATCAAATTTTATTCAATCTTCATGAAAAGTTTCCTAAATTGCCTGTTTTCCTTTCAAAAATCAAATGTTTTCAAAGATGAAGTTGAACAGACTAATGTAACTTTTATTGTTCAGTAATACTTGTTCAGTATTATTTCTCCAAAGTCATCCTGTTGGAATTGTACAGCTTTCAAAGGTTTATGATGTCAGTTTGATTCAAAGGATCCTGCCCCCCCACCCCATTTCCTCTGTATTCTTACTTTGGCTTCCAAAAATTTTACCCTAATCTCATTTTCTCCTCCTATGCATGCCATAAGTACCTTACTGCATTGAAGTGAAAGGGACGGGGCATCAATTCTCTGGGTAAGATGGGCATAAAGGAGATACGGATGATTATTAGGATGATTAATTTTAAAAGCAGTAAAGCTTTGCCTGGTGAATTTGCACTTGATATTGCAAAATTAAACTCTTGGAACTGGACTGGTTTGTAAACTATACTAGACAAAGCAACAGGGAGCACCGATTGCTCTAAGCTCGAATTATAAAGCAGCAGCAAGAATTGTACATATTCTTTGTCACTTAGATTCATAACTACAGGCAATTCAATTTTAACTTCAATATGAACAGAAGAAATACAGAATATATTTCGTAATTTTAAAGAATTTGAAATCGTTCCTATTCTGACTCTTTCTGACCACACTGCATTTACACAAATTGTTCAGATTTGCCTCAGTGTTAATTTTTACACTTTGGACAATGTAACAACATTTGGCATTTAATGTGCAGCCTTTATCATCCTCACCCACTTGGATTCTACTCTCTTCTGCCTATTATCTTGATGAATAACTGATTTCAGTATGAAATTTTATGAGTTACTGCTTAATGCATTCAGATCTCAAATAAAATATGGAAGTATACATTTTAATTACATAAGAACCAACAAGAAATTACAGCTTTTTTCACAAGCATCGCATCTCAAATGAATAATTTTCTAAATATAGGTATGTGGCCAACTGTTTTTTCTTTTTTTTTTAAAAACAGACTGCAAAGAGTTTCCTCAGTGTTTTGAACTGAGTAGCAGCACACTGAATGATCAGTTGTAGAGAGGCAGAAGAAATATTAAATTTTGCCTATGAGTTATTTGGGGGGTGGGGGGGTAAAATGTAAGTATAAAAGTACCAAAATTTATTTCATCAGCTTCAACATTCAGCACTTGATATATTAGAAGCGTGTATTGTTATCAAATACTTGACTTACGCTCATATTCCTATCCCAGATCTGGATGGAGCCATCTTGACAGCCAGCTGCGATAAGTTTACCATCTCTGCTGTATGTGCAAGTTGTAGGAATCACCCGTTTACCTTGAACTGATCGTGGTTTAAATACGCTTTTGTGCTTTTTTTCATTGTTAACATCCCATGTCCTCACAGTTCTGGAAAAAGTTTTAAATAAAGAGTTGTTTTAGATAAAGTTAATACATATGAAATAATTTTTCTTATGATATAGTCAAACACCATTTTCAGCATAAATGGCATATAATATTGTTCAAATAAAGTTGCAATGGCAAAATAGCATTTAAGATATGGTATGGGAGTCATGAAACTAATGTGACAACTTTCCAAGAAAGAAACACCATATTCACTAACATGGACGTGAAGGTTAAAAAAAAAGTAAAAAAAAAAATCAGTTCTTCCCAAACTCTCGTGTAAATACAAATATTTATAACTGGACAAACAACCAAAGGTTAATATGCAGGTACTACATAGTCTCCACTGTCACTGGAAATCAGGAAGATGAAAGTATTCGGTCCTTTACAAGAATGAAGACTTCGGGAAACAGGCATGAATGCTTATACAAATTCATTAACTAAACAGATTGTCTTAATTGTTCTGACATGACAACAACTGACAAACCTGCTTTTAACTGGCAGTATTGCAGACTGGCTGGTTATTCTTCAGAATTTTTTTATTTTAAAAAGGCATTTTGAACAATTAATTGTAATATTATTATAGTTCTCTTCCACTAATCCTGAAGGTCTGAGAGTTCTGTTGTAAAAGTGTTCTTCAAATACTTTACAAAGACTCATTTATGTAATATTGTTTTTTCAAGTTAAGTTTTTCCCCCGATTATTAGCAAAATAAATACAACCTTTTTCTTTTTAATGGAAAAAGAATATCTGCCTGGATCTTCAACGTTTCTTAGATACACAAGAACATCCAAATGAGAAAGAACTAAAACACAGATACAGGTGGACTCTTTAAACTGTCTTAGGTACAAATGTTTTCTGTCCATTTAATATGTTGAGTTATTTCCAGATAAAAATTCAAAACTCTTCTGGTATCTAAAGCAGAGAAGAGTTTCAGGATTTGGCAAAGGAAGGAAGATCATTAATTTAGAAATAAAAAAAATCACTAAGTTCTCAAGACAACCTCATTTGTTTAGACTATACAAACATTGCCCATGATCCAACCGCACGTAATTCACTGATCTGTAGCAAAGCAAACACCACTTTAACAAAGGCTGCCATTTCTCCAGAACAAGACAAGACACCACAACATAACATTAGGAACTTCCATCAGAGCTACAAGACCATACAGGCTACAGAGCTGACATATATATAATTCTAGAATAAAACAGACAAGAAAATGAGCTGGAAATAGCTCACAGAAGTTATACTTAATCACACATTTAATGACAGTAATGAGAAATCAGTAACTGAAGTAGAATGAATCTCCAATTGTCCATAATGAAGTCAGGATTAGTCTTATTTTTAGAAGTCTTCAAATTTCCTATCTGTAAGGCGTCATTTCATTGCTCTATTTGGAGCTCTAGCATAAGACATTGAAGTGTTCCGATTGTTGGTTTTGTCTTGTTTTGTTTTTTCATTTTAAATGAAACATTAGATTATGATGCATTTTCTAGAGTCACTTAAACAAACCCATGCTGCTACATGGAACAACAGGTTGCCCAGCAAGGTTATGGAGTTGCCATTCTTGGAGTTACTCAAAACCCGTCTGGACGTGGCCATGTGCTAGGTGCCTAGGTGATCCTTCTTTGAACAGGATGGTTGGATTAGAGGATCTTCAGAGGTGACTTCCATCCTCAACCATTATGTGATTCTGAGATTCCCCTTTTCCTCTCCATGTGTTGCCAATAACCATCTCAGTCTCCTACCTTTCAACAGGCACACTGACACTTTCACCCATCCTGATATTTATTCAAAACTTGAGTCTTTTTCCAGTCCCTTTCCCTCATAATACTCAATCCTTCCAGAATCTCATTTGAATATCCTGTACCTCCAGCTTCTCTTCCTCCTCTTGTGATGACCATCTCCTGCTGGAAAGCTACTTCTTCTCTTATAGTGCAAGTCTCCCAAGACTGCCTTGGCATACCCACTTCTCAGATGGTATACCCTAGTAACATGGTTATGTGCAGGGAAGTTTAAAGCCTGCCTCCCGCTATTTGCCTTTTTATCTAAGATGCCTCACACGCATCTCAGCTGCAATTCCAAAAACAATCTCTGAGAATCCTTCACCACCCCAATTCTTCATTTCTGCTGGCACAGGAGGACTTTTTTAAAGGCTTCAGTCTCCTCTTTTTAGGGCTCCATGTCCTGTCAAAACCTCAGTCGCTTCACAACAATATAGAGCATATTCAAACCTTATTATTCATTTTACCTTTCAACTGTAAAGAAAGAAGTAACACTTGTATAGTTCTATCTCTAATAACACAGATTAAAAAAAAGTGAGCCCTAATCAACTGTAATATCAGCAAGTCAGATGAAAAATCCAAATTTCCTGAGCTGCTGCTTCTGCTGCAGACAGTTGGCCACACTCCCTCACATGAGTTACATGCCCTGTTAAAAATGCCCACATAGTATGTGTTTAATGTCCCCGCAATGTTTCCTTAATGTCCCCACACTGAATGTGTGTTTACCGTTGCCTTGCTGCTATTGGATCTAACTATAAAACTTTTCTACTAAATTAAAATAAATATTTTATAAGAAATCATCTGTATATTACTTACAAATTGATCAACCATTCCCAGAGAGCTCTTACCTTGAGCTAAGACTGAGCTCTTTAATCTCTTCTTTCACGTCAGATCTTTTAAATATTTTTATGCTTTATGGAAACATTTTCATTTTTTATTAAAAAATGGACATTGTATTGCAAACACATCTTATAATACCATGGACAACATTTCAGCTTACCACATGAATCAATCGGCCCACGGTTTCTGACTGAATCACCACCAACCAAAACATCAGGAGTCATCTATAAACTATATATGTTTTATATTTTTCTTCAGGCCAGTGATGAACTAGAAACATAGGGGATCACTGAAAGACCTGAGAGAGATACTTTCACTACCCCATTCTAAGGCCCTAATCACACAGTCTGAGTATGACAGACTAATTTGTTCTGACATTCCCCTTTTACCCTCCATGCTCCCTCAATAACTATCTGAGCATCCTGTCTCTTCTTTCAGCAGGCACTTTGATCCTTGTCCCCTGTCTACTGTTTACGCTTGAAACTTACTTGAAGCCTTTCTCAAGTCCCTTTCCCTCATAACACCTAATACTTCTTACTGTTTAACTCCTCTCATTCTAGCCAGAAGGAAGGGGGATAAACAAGAAAGGACGCACAGAAACCCAAATAATTTACCTTCAGGAATGTGTCTTTAAACTGGCAATATGGCTAACTAACACTGCTTCTGTATTTTCTCTCCCCTTCTGCTACTGACCCTCAGTCACCATACCATATCACAGACAACTCAGAGAGCACAATTTGGAATTGTGTCTCTGGTTTTTTACAGAGTATTTTGTACCATTTAATGATTCTTCCTCATCCAACATAACGAAAAAATAACTGAGATTGCATTACAGAAGTCCCATTTTTACTTCCTAACCTACTCTGGGTCCAATCTAATGTTGTGTGTGTTGAAACGAATAAAACATTTTACACACACACCCCCCCGCATCAATCAGATCAGTTCCAGGAGACTCATTTTTGTCAAAAAAGCCTCTTACTAAGAGTATCTCCCCAGGCCTAAATAAATGTGGGATGAAAGAATAACATTGTTTTATGCTCTATGTTGCGTAATTTAGCAGAAGTATAATACTAATATTTATCTGTTGACAGGTATAACCAAGATATTTTCAAACTCCACTGAAAACAAAAGGAAAACATTTCCTGATAGTCTTTTTTCCACCTGAAAACAAACATGTTTAATGAAAGTTTGTTCTTTAGTAAAAACAATGTATAGGGATTTTTTTTTAAACTATCCCTCCAACATACAACGTCGTTCTTTCATCATGTCAAATTTTAATAATACTGAATGATACACACAGCCACATAAATATTTTAAATTTTGCTTTCATCAATTTCCTTTCTAAGAAAACTTCCATGAAAAAGGCTCCACATACACAAGTTAAATTTAAACTTTTTAAATGTCGGATTCCACATCTGCGAAACAGATTTTGTGAAGTTCTGATATTTGCCAGGAGCAATTCAAAGCAACTTAGAAAAGAAAGGGAATGTTCTTTTGGAAAGGTAACGTGGATGTTTTCCTGACCACTGAGAAGTTAAATGACCCATAATAAACAACTAATTTAATTACTGAGGTTCAGGGGTGGGGTTTTTTTTTGTTTTTCCCCCCACAAATGTTTCCCCCCCCCTTTTTTCTAATGTTCTTAGTAATAAGTCAAAATTTCTAATAAAATTAATTATTGACAATGCTGCTGTATTACGAAAATTATTAAAGGTATTTATGTAGCTGTATTTCCCAGCCTGCAAGCATGGAAAATTTCTCTAAGTCCTGATTCAGCATGCCACTGCTTATTCTAATACTATCTTAATACAAACTGCTAAAATTCAAGGAGTGAACCAATCCAAATATTAAAAGCCTGACCTGTCACATTCCACTAAGCTTCTCTGCCTGTCCCATCTCCTCTGTTTCTGCTGGACTGCAAAACTCTTGCACAATACTGAATGTTATTTGCATTTAATATACTATAAATATATTAAATCTATTCTTAATAATTAAGTCTATTCTTATCACACAAAATACAAAAAAAGCAACAGAATACATTACTGCTAAAAATACAGATCAGGCTTAATGTTGTACATCTAGTAACTATATTATAATGCTTATCTTTGTAATGTATTATAATGCCTAACTTTGTAACATAAGGTTGCCCAAAAAGGCTACCTTGGAAAACTATAACATACTTTAAAATCATCATACAAATACTGCTGCAATGGAATTTATCGGCAGAGCACTGAATTCCATGTCATCTTATCAGTGATAGAAAACACATTTTTAAAAGTGTTAAATTAAGCCTTTTTATAAAGAATTAACTGATCTTAAAGCCAGATTTTTTCATCTTTTTTATGACATAAAACAACCTTACCTACACAGGAAAGAAGTTAAGATGCTTATATAATATGGTGAAAAATTACCTAAAGCAGAATGTGTAAAGAAAATAGGTAAGAATAGCTGAAAAGTTCTGTTAAGATGCACTTTGTGCATATGGTGGTACAAGACTATGTCAGCAAGAAAGCTTTCAGTATTGTCTTCTCTTTGCCCTCTTTCAGCAGAAGTAAGTTATAGTCTTCTTCTGTTGAGCACATGGGACCCAATGAAGGCTGAACCACCTGCTAGGTACTGAAAAAATTTGTACACACAAACAGATGGAGAAATCCAGAGAAATTTTCCATACTTGTCTGGCAGAACAGACAAGTAAATAAGCTACCTTCTCCCAGCATCTGAACAGAGTCAAAATAATTTAAACCAGAATACAAGAAAGGTCACATCAAACATAAGTAAAATCCTAACTGTGGAAGGAACTAACAAAAAAATTGACACAACTTAGTAATTTATAACAATTCTTCAGCTTCTCTGTTACTTAAATAATCCCTAAATGTAAAAAACAAACAGAAACTTTTAACAGATAGAACATTTTACCAGAGTAAGAAACAAACAAAACCATCAAAATTCATTTTTATGTGATATGCAGCAAATGGGTTGAAGCAACTATGAAACTATATTTTTCTATATTTCCAAATAAAAATGGCAGCCCTTTTCATGATAGAAGAAATTGCCACCATTTGGGTAATTACAGCTGAATTATAATTACTATTGGGGGAGGGGGGGGAAGATTAAAATCTGATAACAACAAATGGGAACTACTTCCATTGTGCAGTTGGAATGAATTAAAAAGCAACCAACTCAAAATTGAAATGTCACATAAGCATGTCTGAGAGAGCATGGAGAGTAGACATACTGAATCACTAACCAAGAATCCTGCTGCTGGCCAATGTATACAAGATTTGAGGAAAACTAAATTAGAAAAGGAGACAGACAGAACTGACTATGAATGAGTATTAACTGGGCTAAGGAACCAGAACTCCTAATGGAGGTGTCAGGGAGAAGAGTAGAGATGGAAAGAGACAGACTGGGTAAGGAGAATAAAAGCAAGGAACAGAATATAACAGCTATAATGTCATGCCAGATTTGGCATGACTGCTTTCAAGTCAGCTGTGCAGCATGTTCACAAGAGGAAAACAGCAGCAGCAAACACTACCAAGTTATGACATACAATCACTTCTGGCTGAGGAACTGGCCAACAGATGCATTCAGATACAAAGAGTTACCCACCAACACATCTAAATAACCCCTTTCAGGTTATAATGAACACAGTTGTAAAGACAAAGTAGAATACCTGACAACAGAACCTCTTACTTATGGCATGAGAAGTGTTTCTCTTCAAATGCAAAGCTCACAAGCTTTCCAGATAGTAATTTTTGTGTTTTCCCAGAATAAACCACTAGTCAGGCTAACAACACAAAAAGGCATGCTTCAAAAGGGTAAAAATTTAAGACTAGCAACAAACTTCCTAGAAATAAGCTAGTAATTAACATATTGCAAATCTTACCAATTTAGTATTGACACATATCATCCAAGCAGAACTCAGATTTAGAAATTATTTGCTTAAGTCATTCAGCCATTCAGTCCCTTCCTTCCTCAAGGTTATCAATAGGAGAAAAGAATCTCTTTAGTCCTTACAATTAATTAGGCCCTTGATCACGCAGTGATGAACAAGGGGACATCATCTATGCATCTCTTCCTTGCTTCAGTTTTTGCATTACAGGAAGAGTACCCATGGAGAATATAAGTAGAGCTGGAGACACAAGTAATGTACAAAGCAAGCCAATGTGAAAAGACTATGTTTTCTCAATAATTTTTTGAATCAGCAAATACTGTACATAAAGTTATATTGTATTTGCGTATGAATTACATATCTATTTCAGCTATTCCCTTCTAAGAGCCTGTCCAAAGTGATGGAAAAATACGCTATGGAATTTTGCACAAAATTTTAAGTACATTGTTACTCCTTTCAAAACCTGAAAATTCCCCCGAAGTATTTGCAGATCAGCTCATCAAAATGACCAACTCCAAAATTTCATCATTCTTAAAGTCAAAGACTATAGCAGACATATTTCGCACATCACATTGGCAGAGAGAAGGAATGACAATATACCACACAGAAAAAAAAATAATCCTACATTATAAATGTTGACATTTATCAACTATCAACAGCAGCTGTTAACTCAAAGCACAAAAAAGAGCGTCCAGTCACACAAATAGGAAGATTTCAGAAGGGATCATAAAAGAAATTCCAAGATTCTGCTCTAGACTTCTTGTTTCCCTCCTTGTGAATTCCCACTGAACTATCCTGCGCAATGCAAAATTCAGATGAATACCTTGCTATCTCCAGTCTTTAACTTCAAAGATTCTGAATGCTTTAATTCAAACCAGTAAGTTTCACCTGGGACCTAGAAGTTTTACAAGACATTTTTTTCTTTCTAAAAAGATTTTTATCTACACCTTTCCTTCACAGATTTTCAGAAGACACTCAAACTTTAAACTACACTTGCTCTTAACATATCTAAAGAAGAATACATTTGTTTCCTTACATCTGATTTGTTTTGCTACATGTATAGATCTTGAAACAGTTATTTGTAAATCAAGTGTTCTTACATAATTAACACCAGCCAGAAAACACGTTATATATAAAACATCATTTTTACTAACAGATGAGGATACCAGCAATCTGCTCGGAATGTAATCGCTATCCTGGAAGACAGTATAACTTACTAAAACATGAACAATATACAGAAAGGTAGAAGACCAGGAGAAAAGTAAATGACAGAAAATTCTGATTAAAAACAAAAGAATAACATTACTATATGTCTTTTGTATTAACAGTTATTGGAAAGATAGGGTAGTTCCAATGTAGTTACTAATGCTCAGCAGAACTTTCCTCACATCAAAACAAATAGTCTGAACATTATTAAAACAAAAGGCTTGGTGGGAGAAACTTTCCAACCTCAGAAGAAAAGATATGAAAAGAAATATTATGGGAATGAACATACAAGTAGGAGAAAAAAAGGGAAGATAGAATACGGAAGTGAAAAACAGATCAATTGTGGAAAACCAAAACAGGTTGACTAAGCTAACTGCTGGACAGAAAGCAGTAGTAGAGCGTATGCAGGTATGCAATTATTATGCCAGTAACAGTCCATACTTCTAAGGAAGGAAGATTAAGTTTCCACATACTTGTTATATTCAGTGCTGCTTAGAATACAGAAAAATAGACAAAATCTAAAAACACTGATTACATTCTGAAGACAGGATAACTGTCAGGGCGACAAGGTGGGGGGAACAAACAACCCCCCCCCCCACCAAACCAACCAAACAGCTTCAAGAACCAATGCACAAGAATAAATTACATAAAAGGAAAATGTTGTTAAGTAAAGCTTTAGATACTATTGAGAGAAGAATGCACTGCACTGACCACTATCTTAAACACATTCAAATTCTGCAGAAGACAAATTGGAAGGCAAGTCACTGAGGCATTTAAAAAAAACCACACACATGCTCCAGAACACTGTTTAGACTCCCAAATGAGTGACACAGAAAAAGGCCTCTTCAGACTAAGAAAATGGTTTTCAAATTAAAGGCATATACTGTACTGAAAACAGTGGTTGTAGGGCTCATAGGTTAATAAAAAAATAATCCATTTAGGTGTTTCAAACTGTGTGGTTGTGATGGTTTCTTCCTTGAAGATTTTTTTCTGAAGTTTAATTCAAGGTAGTTATAATGGATTCAGTCTATTTGACAAAACCCCTCCTGTAGGCCAATGTACAGGCAAAAACTGAACCTGCCCATCATGCCGAAATTCCTGTAGGCCTTTCTCCCTTAGTATTTCCTTAAATATTAAAGTAGTTCCTTTTGTATTTCCCTAAAACACTGAATATATTTGACTGCATTAGTTATGACCAATTGGGCAACTAGACTTCACTAAAAGAAAAAAAGCTTGTTAGTTTTGAATTACTTTCTCACTGGCACTGGCAGCTAATTATCTTTGTTTCTTGTTGATGAAGTCTTCACATACAAATCTGACTGAAGAGATTGTTTTTCTTTGCATCAGCCATTAGATTGGCAATCATGGATGTCTGCATCAAAGCATATCACTTCTCCAGTTCAAATCAGCAAAGTATCCAAGCAAGTCTTCAGAAAACCATCCGCAGAGTAGGTTAGAAAACCATCCCCTTAAGATCCTTTCATCCAATGAGTAACAAGTTCAGTGATTTCAATGAAGTATAGTGAGCTCTGTAAAGAGTTAATATGCTTTTTAATTAATAATAATTCAAAGTCTTATGTTAATGCTGTGCTATTTAGAAAAAAAAACCGAGCACTAGTATTTTCCTGAGACTATGTAGCACTTTGCACACAAGAAGCCCTTCATTTACTATTCTAGCAATATCTAACTTCAATATTATTATTTCTATACAGAACATCAGGTGAATTACAGATATTATGTGATTGACTTCTGAAAGCTGTGACAGTAAAAGGAGGCACAATTTTGTGTCATTTTCCAAATGGGGCAACAAGACAACTAACTGAGATCTCATCTCCCACTTAGTAAAGATAAGAGTGGGATGTTATCAATCTCCCTATGGGGTACATCTCATTAAGATCAAAGGGGAAGACTTCTGGTAAAGAACATCTCGACAGTTCAAGTTACTGTCACCTGCATGAACTGAAATGACTCAAGAGCAGTCTTGCATGATACTGCAAAACCAGGAAGAGTAAATCACTAGGAAAACAGGATGTTTTCTAAAAAGCTGATTAGTCATGGCTGTAAAAGTTGAGGCTCATTTGGGTCTCAAGTTCTTCTTCACTCCAATAAATAACTTAGATTGGAACTAACACTCAGAAGAACTCTCCATTAAACCAGGGAAAAAATCAACTGAAATTAAATTAAAGCAGTCAAGCAATTAAAAGCTCTCTGAAGCAACAGCTCAGCTGATCCTATATGCATGACAATTAGTTTTAACCATTTTTGCTGCCATCTTAGATCGTGAACACTTTTCTGCAATTCCATTAGCAATGAACTGCAATCTAACAGAGGTAAGTAACGAAAGAGAGCAAATTTTAAGTCTTACATGTATTTTGATTTTTAAAGTTACAGAATGTATTCTAAACAATGCAAATTTTCTCAGCTGTACAGATTAACTATGCACTTTGGGCTACAGAAAATTTTAACAGTGAGTTTTACTTTGTATTTATGTATGAAGTAACAAACTTTGTATGTTCTAATACAATCTCCACAAAAACTAATGAAAGGCTTATAAAGACCAGGCCAAACTGCAGCACAGAAATTTGTATTTACTTATACTTTATGTATTTATCATATTTTTTGGAATACACACCAAAGTGTAAGACACTTCCCTCCTCCTCCCAAAAATTCAGAAAGGAAGACAGAATCTTTTGTAGAGAAGAAATACAGTTCTTGCCTCAGGTCTCCAAAGAGTCAAGACACAGTCCCAGATCTATCTGGATAACCACAAAGGGCATCGTTTTTTCATATACTCATCACCATGGTCTGCCTACATCATAATATTGCTGTTACTGAAGGAGCCCCTATATTTCTTTCTGACTTTTGTGTAAGGTTAAAAGTCTAAAGCAAAAGGTTAGTGGACAAAGTAGTATTAAATTTTATTATTTCTGAAGATGAAAACTAAGAGACTTATGCTCCCTTATAAGTTATGTTCTCTACATGGGGGGAAATGCTATTGTTTTGCTGGAGTTGAAAATGTGTATATTTAAAAATAGTAAAGGCAGGAAATAAACAACTGAAAAACTATTTTTAATGGTTTTATAAACAGATGTTTATCCTTTTAAATAAAAAAGACCAGAGAAGTGACTTGTTTCATAGCCCAATTCAATTAAAAAAAAATCAAATATCTCTAGAGTTTGAACACATTACTTTGTGGTGCTTTAGTCTTCTGCTTGCCTTAAGCCCTGAAATTTCAGTCGGCTCAGAAATCCACCTTTTAGCTCACTGCACAGACTCCTGCTACCTAAGCAACCTGGTCTAAGTTGGCCTTGTGCTAAGCAGGGGATCGAAACAGATGACCTCCAGATGTCTTCTTCAAGGTAAATTATTCTGTGACTCCAGAAAATTTGAAAGGGTGCTTTACAATGCATTTAGAGCATATGAATATTCTTGGCAGCAACCCACACTTCTTATATCTAGAATTCTATGAACCAACATAAATCTGTTCAAAAAGTAGTAAGACTAGAACTAAGTCCAAAATCACAACAAGGACATACAAATAGCATCAATATCACTCACTTTAAGAGCTACTGGGAGATGGATATTGGGAAAACTGTAGAAGCTTCAGCTGGTGACTCACATACGTTGAGCCTACATGTTGTAAACAACATGTCTTACTTCTCCACTCCCTTCTGCACTCATGAGTAGTTAACAAGCACCTATCCCCAAACGTATTTGGAAACTCCAGAGCAATCAAGGTTTAACTCACAGCTGAAAGTGCTCCTACACAGGTCAATCAAGTAGTAGGAAAATTCTCAACTCAATTTTTTTCCAGCTAGAATTCATGCATGCCTCCTCAATAATTCAGCTATTCTTTAAATGAGTGTAAATGCCGAGCTCTACTCTTCATTTTTACATGGGCAATTGGCAAAATCTGTAATTCTTTTTTTCTTAGAATCACAGAATAGAATCACAGAATATCTCGAGTTGGACGGGACCCATCAGGATCATCCAGTCCAGCTCCCTGCTCCTCGCAGGACCACCTAAAACTAAACCACATAACTGAGAGCCTCATCCAGACACTCCTCAAACTCTGGCAGGCTTGGTGCCACGACCACTTCCCCGGGGAGCCTGTTCCAGGGACCGACCACCCTCTCAGTGAAGAACCTTTTCCTAATGTCCAACCTCAACTTCCCCTGACGCAGCTTCATTCCATTTCCTCATGTCCTGCCGCTGGTCACCAGAGAGAGGAGATCAGCACCTCCCCCTCCGCTGCCCTCCATGAGGAAGGTGTGGACTGCCATGAGGGCACCCCTCAGCCTTCTCTTCTGCAAGCTGAACAAGCCAAGCGACCTCAGCCGCTCCTCCTAAGTCTTGCCCTCGAGGCCTTTCACCATCTTGGTCACCCTCCTCTGGACACACTCTGACAGTCTGACGTCCTTCTTACTTGAGGCACCCAAACCTGCACACAGCACACGAGGTGGGGCCGCACCAGTGCAGTGCAGAGTGGGACAATCACCTCCCTTGACCGGCTAGCTACGCTGTGCTCGACGCACCCCGGGGCACTGTTGGCCCTTTTGGCTGCCAGAGCACACGGTTGACTCATATTCAACTTGCCGTCAGCCCAGACCCCCAGATCTCTTTCTGCGGGGCTGCTCTCCAGCCTCTCGTCCCCCAATTTGTACGTGTAACTGGGATTACCCTGTCCCAGGTGGAGAATCTGGCACTTGCTCTTGCTAAATTTCATACAGTTGGTGATCTGGATCTGGCCTATGCAGATCTCTCTGTAAGGCCTCTCTACCCTCAAGAGAGTCCACAGCTCCTCCTAGAAACTTACTTAATGTAAGGTCAGCCTGATGTAACCCTATTTACTATAACTCTTTTAGCCTGACTTGTCAGCCAATTGCTCACCCAACATATTACAGACTTGTCTAGCTGTGTGCTGGACATTTTGTTTAGAAGGATCTGTGACAGACAGTATCAAAACCTCTGCTACAATCTAAACCCCCCACATCTACTGTCTTCCCTTGGTCAACCAGATGGCTGACCTTGTCATAAAAGGAAATTAAGTTCGTTAAACAAGATTTTCCCCTCATGAACCCATGCTGGCTATGACCAATGACTACATTGTCTCTGAAGTGTTTTTCAGTAACTCCCAGAATAACCTCCATAATTTTACCAGGCACTGAAGTGAGACTGAGAGGCCTGCAATTACCAGGGTCTTCCCTCTTACACTTCTTGAAAACTGGGACATTTGCGAGCTTCCACTCAACTGGAAGCTATCGGTGAAAAGCAAGTTCAGGATGCTTTGTATGTTTAGTTCCTTCCTACTATGGCAAAATTCAGCTAAGGAAGCTCTTAAAAAATATGCCATTTCTGAAATACAATTTTTAATTTTTTGCTTAAAATGCAAATGTGTTTTCTCTTGAAGCAAGAGAGCCATCAATAATAGATGCAAACAGGCCAGACTGGTGGTCCCAGGCTGAATTTGGTCCCTTACACAATTTCATCACTCCTGGCACCCTCAATTTTGTGGAAAGATAAAACAGCTTTTAGAAGCGCATGAGATGTCAAAACCTCCTCTTGCACATACCTATGACCGGTTGTTTAGACCCACAAGCTACTGCTGATTTTACGCAGCCCAGGATAGACATTCCTAAGCTGCTACTCAGTTCCTACCACTGAAAAAGTTGAACCATCTTGTCTGAAAGTATGTACAGTAGCTACAGAGAAGTCAGTGTCAGAAGCGTTAGTTTACCAGATACTTTCAGCCTTTGGTGAAATCATGTTAAATTGTAAACTAAGTTTAGAAAACCAGTTCCATTTCCAAATGGAGAAAAAAAGTGTATTTTCATGTCACATCTGTTTGCAGATGAACAACATGAACAAATTCACATGCTTACTAAAGTCACTGCATTTATACACACACTGGATATATGTGCACATATGTGTATTTCAAACTACTGTGAAGGAAGTACAAATTCTTAATTTATGATCCATCACCACTGGGTGGATCCCTTAGCTTTTCCTGTGTGAATTTCTCTGTCTTACATTGACAAACAGAATGAGCCTCCCCTATTTCATATACAATAAACTTGGAAGCTGTGGATAACATGAAATTCTAAACTTATCACTTCAGAAAAACAAACTGATCTAGTCTTAGAATCAATATATGAGAGTAGGGGCAGAATCTTGAAACAAAATTGGAAGATCAAAGCGCAATGCTTAACTGAAAACCTACTCTTCAGCAGAAGTTTGTGTTTACGTGAGCTGCAATGTAAAAACCACTTGATAATCAATTTCACTTCAACCATGCTATGTGAAAAGGAGAGTTTTGTTCCTGTCTATATGCGTAAACACATCTGGATTTTAAAATTAAAACCATTCCATAGGATCTAGGGACAAAGCACAAGCCATACTCCCTTCAACAGAGCCATGGACAATGTAATAGCAAGGCTTGCTTAAATAAATGAGAAAAAAGAATTGGCACAATTTAGCATGCTTTGGCCCCCCATTTTGTCTGCATTGCAACAAGTTTTTCTTTTGTTTTAAATTCTTAGTTCTTAAGATAATCTACCTGAAACTGTATGAACCTTTTAAAAATGAAGTTATGCAGTAAAAATGTAAGTTGAAAAAGCTCTCAAATGCAAGATCTTACAACTGACTGCATTTTTTATTGCAGCAGCTAACATTTTAATCAAGAAAAACTTCAGAAAAATATTAATATAAACATACATAGTTTATAAAAGACGAAAATAGCTTTACTAACCCTTTTGTAAACACACAGCTTTCAGCAAGGGCCAGCACAGTCATTATTCAAACTCCTCTTAACCAGGCCTGCTCATTTGCTGTGCTCCCTTAATCAGCTCTGCACTGCATATATATCTATAAATAGATGTTAGTCCAGGAAAAGCCGTCCTCATGTATCTGGATTGGACTTCACACCTTTACACATATCAAGACAAAAAGCAAACTACTATGCCAGTGCAGTGCAAATTACTACACACGAGCAATTTCTTGATGAAGGCACTCTTGTATTATGAACAGGTCTCCAGAGGTGATTTTTCCAAAGACTTATAATTTTGACTACTCATTGGAGATTTTCACAAGAGCAACAGAACTTTACACCTACACAACCACAATGCTTCCTCTTCCTGCAAAATACCATGCTCCTATGCCGAAGGATGAGAACTTACGCTGTTCCAGAGACAGGAGAAAGAAAAAAGTCACCAGAAGTTAACATAATTGACACATGTAATTCCTAAGCCTCATTATTGGAAACAGCTGAATTGCTATGGCTGAAATAAAAAATAAAACATCAACTACGTGAGGACAGATAAGGTGGATATACAAATCCTCCAGCATAATTTGATTTTCATAAATGCCAATTTTGCTTTATTTTTACCTCATGCAACTCTTGAGAACAAGTTTTTAGATAATCTGTATGGTATTGCAATGTAGGTATTTAAGCAATAACTCTATAGTACAAAGAGTATATAAAATACGGGTTAAACCAGGTTTGTATGGAAGCAAAAAGTATTATATTTTACACAGGTAAAAACCGAGAGAGACACCTAAAATCTCTGTAACTGACAGAGGAATAAAAAAAAATTATTCAAAAAATTATTTTATCTTGGGACCAGGTACCAGACTATCAGTTCCTTACTCTCTGTGTTTACTTGCACACATGTGCAAAAACATCTGGTTTCTTTGAAGCCATAAAATTTTGTTAATTCAGGTACCTCTAACTTTCCTCCTGCTTTGAATTTTATGAATGTAGCACTAGCCACATACATTTGATATTTAATTCTAAATAATATTACCCGCAACAGTTTGAGAGTGCCTTATTTAAGTTAACTTTCGATTCACAAACAGTCATTACAAGAAATAAAGCTTGTAAGGCTCACTACTTTAAAGTCTTCCTATATTATGGCACTGAATATGCATGGAATACTTTTAAGTTATATTCCATATAATCATATGCATTTCCAAACAAAGTGGGCAGATCTACATCATCTCTATTGCTTTTGGAAGCCTTGCAATATTTTGTACTTTCCCAAGATCTTACACTCTTGAAATTGGTAGACTGCACGAGTACTTCAGCTTTCACTTGAAAGAACCACAAAGAGCTGGAAATATTAAGCAAGTTCAGACTAAAGGTTCAGAAACAAGAAAACAAATAAGCAACCTGTTAAATATTTAATTTATTTGTATTTTGAATAAATGGATGTTATGTATCTACTTGAAAATCTACTTGGCTCTAAGATGTTATCATGTGGCTGTTTCATTGCTAAATCATTCATTTGAATGTAACCTGATGAGGAAGCTCTTTAAACCAAGCCACTTGCTACCGAAGCAGATGAGTAATACTCACATCACCCATTCCACCAATTCTGTTATAAGGGTGCTAACCTTCAACAGAGGATTAAAAAAAACAACAACAAAAAAAAGGGGGAGTTTGCATGTGGAACAGCTACTTGACAACTGCATGGACTGTTCCCCAAAATATCAGAACATGTGAAACTAAACTATAATGCTGTTATTTTTCATGTACAGTGCTCAGGAAACTATTAATGTCATCTAGCTCGTTCTAAACATGGGTCCTGGGTTTAAAAAGTAGCCATTCTAGGGTCACTGAGAGAGTTGTTACTTGATGGCTAAACTTCATGTAAATAAATGTGAGCTATGTAAAATATAATAGACATCCTTTGTCTACCTGGAAAAGTTTCTAGAGCAAACAAGCCCTGGCCATGGACTGTAGGATTCCACTCTGGTCCTCTGAGGTAGTCTCTCTGCATTAAAGAACTGGAAACATATATTCCACACTGTATTTCAATGGCAATTTTGATTTAATGGTCCAAAAAGAAAACTACAAAAACGTATTTTTATATTAGCACTATACTCACTCAGTGTCCTTAAAAAAAACCCCAAAAAATTCCAAAGGAAAAGCAGTTCATGCTGCAGACAGACACACACTGGGATGAAACATCGACTTATAGACAAGTAATTAAATCTATTTTCAGAGTTGTTATAACCTCGATGAAAAAATAAAGTTGTTCTAAAAAAAAAAAAAACCACCCCTCCTTGAAAAATTTCTAAAGCCAAATTTTAAGTCAAAATTTTAACTGTCCGAAGTTAGATTATTAGCTACGATTTGCAATAAGCATGCTGATAGAATTATTAATTTTTAAAGCTTAAGTATGTACCACCAAAAAAGGGAAGACACTTTTTTCTTCTCTGAAACTCTTCAATACCTCTTGTTCTGCTATCCATTTAATTCACTGTGAATCACACAACAGAAGGAAGCTACAAATGAGTATAAGTAAATTATTTATTTTGAAGGCAGGAATGTATATGGTCTAGTAAGTTTATGATGACAAAAGAAGATCTGCATCTTATCTGACCAGAAGTTCAACCTCAGGAGACTGAAAAGTTTGCCAGCAGGTTCTAAATCACACAGGCACCAATGAATGCAGATCTTAATTGTAGAGATTAGCTGACCAGAAGTTTCCACTACTATTAATGAGCTAAACTGAAGAATATCAATCAGATGTTTTGTGTCCTAGCAAACAGAAGATTTCACAAATCACAGGTCTGGAAACATTTCAAGAAGGAGATGAAAGGTTTCCAAAACCAAACTAATCCCTCTCAAGAGAAATGCATTTAATATAAAGTTTTATTAGCAAATACTTGAACACTAAAATTAGCTTTAAAAAATTAACATTATTGCCATAAAGGGACTGTAAAACAATCTACTGGGGAATGATTTGGAGACAGCAAGGGGGGGAGGGGAAATCCAGCAAAAAGTCAAGGAGGAACTGGTTGATAATACTGTGAAGGCAGATTGATTTTGAAAAGATAATATGCAACTAAAAAAGAAAACAAAAATCTTGTAATTAATGTGCTACAGAAAGAACTATTAGATCCATTTCCCACCAGAAGTTCAAGATGGACATTTCTGCCATCCTCAGAAGGACTATGTACGGACTTCCTAGCCTCAAAAAGTTGAATGACTTTAACAGACATTCACAGCTCAAACCCCAAACCCTTATCCATAAGTAACTAAGTCACATATATGAGTTGATCAGAGTTTTTATCACCAAGAAATCTACATGCCCATTCCAATCTCAGGCTTATTAACTGGTACTTTTTGAGCTCACTGGTTTGCTTGATGATTAAAAGAGAAATTTCATCCACCAATTTCTATGTGAAGGCTACAAATTGTAAAGAATTTACTGCATTCCTTCCTTAATAATCATTTCCACAGTCACATAATACCTCTGTTGACAAAGAAATACTTTTTCTCTCCTATTCAAACCTTGCTAACTTCTTATCACTGGATCTAGTTATGTCTTTAACAATTTAAAGAAATTTCAACTGTCAGACATTTTATCTCTGTTTCAATATTTCTTTACTATTGCCAAGTCTCTTAATATCCTGTTCAATAAACTGAAGCATATTCAGCTTCTTGAGTGTCTATTAAGTGAAGTTTCAGGATTCTTCTCTGACATTTTTCCTTTTCGCTGTCTTTTAACATCCTTTTTAGGCTGCTGTCATTGGAACTAGATGCAGAACTCAACTGCAGTCTCTATGGTAATTGCTGAAACAAAACATTAACATCATATCCTTTACCAACGTCATTAGTAGAAGTTAATTCTCTGTGTGTGTATAGATTTTTAAAAGATGTGGTTTCTGCTCATCCATAGCTTCATACTAAGAGCTTATATACAATTAACTCTACATAACTTTCAGGACACGGGTCTAATTTTGAAAATATTCTTCTCCATGTATAATCTCACATGCTGTTGTCTTCACCCACGTCACTAACCAGTCTGCTTTCACTATCAGTGACTAATACTTAGGGTTTTACTAGAAATAGAGTCACACTTTCTCTGATAAAATATGTTTTAATTAAAATAATTTATAAAAATATAGAAGTTTTGAGGCAACAGTCCAATCTTATGAAACTGCATTAGAAACATGTTGTTTTGATTATTTCAGATTACCAGTTTTAAGATCTCTTCCTATTAGCCAGTCCAGATGATACATGACAAATGTCTCGCATGTATTTACAAGATTAATCCTTTAAAAGTCACAAACAAAACTCACTGGAATTAACAGAAAAGGTTTCAACAGATTTTGGACTGTAATTTACTGCTTCTAACTTACTAATGGCTACTATACAAAAATCTATAAAATGTTTGATTAAATAAACAACAGAAGTTTCTCTCACAAAAACCCATACAGAATTTCCATGATATTCTATCCCACTTGCGAAATGGGATTTATCAGCCTTAAACAGAATTTTCTGAACTGAAAGCATTTCCAGACCAACCATCACCCAATGAAACCATACACCCTTGAAAAGACTACCAACTGAGAAACGCAACTCTAGACTGTTCCAATTCATTTCATGAAAAACAAAAATGACCCGACATACATATCTTAGGCGCTAAACAAGTAACTTATCAGTGGGATTTTAACTAAAACATATTTATATAACATGAGGACCCTGATAAGAGGAACAATTTTCAATTTCATTATGCAAACAATGAAATTACCTGCAATTCCAAATGTCAAAAAACCCAAAGCAAATATTTTCCCAGAATTTTGATCAATAGGATATTAACAATCATTAGTCATTACTGCATAACTTTAATACAGAATCAGATTTGAACATTAATCATGGCGATTTAATTTTATTTTCTTAGACAGAATACGTATTTTATATTTGTAAGCAAATGTGCCAAAAAAAATTCTTGTCTACCCTACTTTACTTTCTCATTATCAAACAAAAACATTTGAGTTTAGTTTATTAAGTCTATTGTACTTCCCATTATTACTAGAATAATCAGAGAATTCTGCTCATTCAAATAAGATGTGTATCTCATGAGAAAATAGTCCTTTAAATTGAGTTATAGGTTAAAATAACCAGTGAATACTTTAGAGGAAAGGATTTCATCTTCATATAATAAAAGACAATCAATTCTTCATGGGAGAAGACAGGAAAGGAAATTACCAGAGTGAAAGATACTTGTGGAACAAAGTCATCACAATGGAAGTGTTTGCTCAACAATCTGTATATGACCCAGAAACATGGGAAGTTTCCTATCAGTTTTAAAAACAGCAAATTCCTGTCTTCCTCCCTATCTGATACCAAGCTGAGCTGATGGAAATATTAAAAATTCCAGTCTTCCATCATTTCTATCCTGCCAGAAGTTACTTACCCATCAGATCTGCTAATGGGGCTACTTAAAAGTATTATCTAACCCATCTCAGTCAAAGTGAGCCAAGACCAGGAAAGATGTAATAATCAAACAGTTTTTCCCATCTGTCTCATTTTGACACAAAGTGGTTAGGGAACAAGACCCAAGGAAAGCTCATCCATATAACCTAAGTTGTGCACAATACAGGTGAGAAGTGAAATACTAACTGTTCTGGGACAAGAGAAGCAAATATATGCACTACTGCCTTCCCATGCTAAGCTAAGAACACTGCGATTGACTAGCAAAAGCCAACTTCCTTTGAAAAGGCTGTCCCTTCTTGCTCCGCTCACTGCACAGTTCTAAAAGGAGCAGATTGTTCAGAAAGCACTAGAGTACTGTGAATATTTAAATTCTGTGTTTGCCAGAAAAACCAACCAATTTTTTTAATTTATATTTTCATCTGACTTTCAAGTTTCTTGCCGTAATAAAAAACAACTTTACTTTGATATGACTAAAAATAAATCATTGAATGGAATTGTATTGTTTTATGTTCTAAATTAATTCTGAAAATTTGCCTAAACTGTAATATTGTGATGGGGAAGAAGTATCTCATAAAAATCTTGAAGAAAAATTTTCAAACTTCAGAATTTCATCTTCATATGGAATATTTCACATGAAGTGAATATGTATGTGTATACACACCTATACCTATGTGCTTCAAATGTCTTGGCAAGATTTTTTTTCCCCTAGGATGGAAGTCCAAGCCGTACGGCACCACTGGCAAATTCAGTTGTTTCATCTCAGTATTATTTGCATTCTGCCTATTAAGCAGTATGACACAAATCGATATAATTCAGGGTAACTTTTGGGGGAGTAATAACTTTGGACCACAAAGGAGGTCCTACACTCTATAGCATGCAGCTTGTTTTAAGAAGTAAATCTAGAAACTGCACAAAAGCACAAGCCTAAGACTTTGCAATTAAACAAAGACTTTTAAATGATCCCCTAGATAAAGGTGAAACATTAGTAATTATTTTCAAGTATGCTTTGCCAACTGGTCTTCAAATTTGTAAATACAGATGCAGTCTTGAAGCTTAGGTTCTAATGAAAGTTTATGCAAACAGCTTGGTAGTAGCCTTGGCATTGCTATCTTCATGCTCTCAGGAGTTTTCAAAGCTGCAGACTGATCAGTGTTAGCTGTGTTTATTACACATAAAATGTTTAACACACTGAAGGCGTTAAGACTAATAACATTTATCCAAAAGCTTTCTTCAGTGTTGTAGTTTGTTTGGTGCTTTTAAACAAAAAAAGGTCAGTACATGGAACAAGTTTAATTGTCATGTTTCTTCAAACACATTATTCACAAAATCTACAAATTCTGCATAACAGCAAGACAATAAAACTATACTTACACTGAACTGCACAAGTCCAGATTCTGCTCTTACCTATGTTTTCATATGCACAGTATTATTGATACTTAAAACATTCAAGAAAAGTAAAATTATAGCTTCAGTTCTCCAGTTGTCAACCAAGCTATTCCAGGCCTTAACAGAGTTCAAACTCCAGGGTTATATTCACCTAAGGTGTAATCAGCTTAGGCTGAGAAGCTATCAACCTAGAGTGAGCAGATAGTATATAACCTGAAGATTAGATTCTATAAATCCAGGAGAAATGCCATGTAACCCCAGTTTCACAGTCAGCAGAGCTGTCCTTCTCAGTGCACGGCCAAGCAGCCTGGAGATACCAAATCTCAAGCTCTCCTGAGAACATAATACTATGGAAAAAAAATCTGAGGAGCAAGTATGTGAACTGTAGCACATGACTTGGCTCTAAAGCTTATGGGGCACAGACCTCATCAACTGAATTGAAAACAGAATCATCTGGGCTGAAGGGAGCTTGCCAGTTTAAGACAAGCAGAAAGGCATCATGGGAGGAAGAGCAACTTCTTGCTCTGTGGGCAGGAAAACTGACTGCTGGCCATCTTCAGCAGTACTATTCCAGACCTTGCGCAAATCTCTTTTCTGTCAAGCTATCAAGCCTTTATGCAATTTTATTTCTGAACATTTGAAGCTACTTCACTGAAATAACTCCATCTATTTAATTGAAGACAGATCTACATTGAAGCACAATTTATCCCTGAATAACTACTAGAGAGGTCACTTGGTGATGGCAGCCAATATTCTCTAAGATATCTTTTAAAGAGTATGAACATTAACTTAACTTACTAGAGGGTGAGAGAGGGAAGACTTGCGAGAAGACTTATCAACAGTAAACCAGCTGTTAAGCAACCACAGCCCTAGCTGCAATGACAAATCACAAAGTTCAGGACTGCTAAATTTCAAGTTTGGCTGCAATTCTACTTCTAAAAGGCAAAAATATATGAGTAGGGACTTAGAACACCTGTTGCTGGAACATTTAATATCATTGAGTTCTCTTGCTTATTCATACAGCACTACCTATCACATTTGTGATAAGAAAACATCCAAATAATGAAAACAATATTATCCGTTTCCTCTTCCTCCATTGTTTTAACATAGAAGACAACTGATATTTTGGAATGACATAAGACATAGCTAACTTCTTGTTTAAAACACAGGGTATTTTTTTAGGTCACTCAGCTCAGGTGTATTTCCAGAGGGGAGAACAATTTTTAAAATCTTTGATTTTCAAAATTTTCTTTCACTTTTAGGCAATTAATGCATTAATGTTGGCATTTCTGTTACTATAAACTTTACTGCAGTTCTGTAGACATGCTCAACATACTGCTTATAAATTAACAGATCCGTGCCTTAGTAAGTGTATGTTCCAAATAAGCCTGAATAATGTGGTAAAGGCATTATGAAAAAGACTAAGATGTTGTTGATCACACACTATATCTGAGCCTTATCTAGAATGGCAAGGAGTACATGCAATTAAAAGGAACTGATCTTTCAGGAATAGCTGTGGGGTATTTAAAGTTCTAGGCAACATATAGCCATAAATGAAAAGATCGCCTGTGCCAGAAGAAAGTATAAATCAAGTTAATACCAATACAGAAAAGAGCTTTGTATGTATGCTTTAAAAAACAGTGAAAGGTTGGTATGAATTAACAACAGCCAAATTAGTGAAAATTGAAATTATCGTATCTGTATGGCAAACTTTTAAAGACAGAATTACTGCAGTTCCGTGGAGAAGACAACTGAATTTCTATGTCTCTTTTCTTTTGATACAATTTTATTCTAATTACTTGAAATGTTGGAAAGCTAAAAGCAACATTACACAGTTCTGAGAATATACGCACAAGATTTAAACTAGTTAAAAAAATACATTCAGATAAAGAACTCCTTAGCTAAATCTCTAGGTTAGTGTTATTCATCCATACACTTAAGGGTAATCACCAGATTACTTACAGAACTGACAAATTTCTTACTTCTTTCTGCAACTAAAAGCTAACGAACTCTGAACAATCTGTAAAGGCCCAACAAAATTATTCATCTCTACTTCAAGAATAATGAAACTATTTGTTTAAAAATAAGTGTTTTTTTAAAAAACTTACTATAACATGGAAAAAAACCCAGTATGGTATTACATGTTTTAACAAGACATCATCTGGAATATTTTCAAGGAAAACAAAATTAAGTGAGCTACTGTAAGTTATATGTATTCACTAACAATCGCATAACTGGACATGAACTTGTATATACAAGTTAACAAGAGGAGTTTTCAGACTTAAGACTGTAACTGCCAGGTCTAGGGTCTGACTCATTCCAGTGTGTAAGCTGACCAGCTTCTGTTTCTTTCATATAGGAGTCAGAAGAAACTGTGTCTTTTTCTTATGTAGTCTTTTCTAAGTTCAACATTGTGTCCTTGAACAGTCATACAAAACACACTGAGACTCCCTGCTGGTAACCCATATATCTGCAGTCTGAAGTAATAAATTTACAAATAGTGTAATAACCACAAATTAGAATACATTATAGTCAAAACCTACTTACAGGATTTATTTGTAATAATAGAGCAAATTTGAATGCCATGAATAAATCACAAGAAACAGACCATCTCAAAATATTTCTTTTACTTTCTTAGTTCAGCAG